>NW_028227256.1:30320430-30567930 GCF_978045245.1 Mus caroli | reverse complement strand
AGCCTAGGGGGTCTCCATTCTTGCCCAGAGGGTGGGATTTTATAGCATGTTAACAGCATGATTTATTTTAGTTTCTCACAGGCTGCTGTCTGTCATTCAAAAATTGGTTTTTGAATTTCCTTGTTCCCTTCTTTGGACAGACGTTGGATTCTAGACTAGAAGTTCTCCGTTGAAGGCATGACCCTGTCTTTACTGGAAATGTAGCTTAATGTTGGTTAGAAATGAAGTGGACTTTCTCCACTGCCCTAAGCGGTTACTCTTTTCACCCGCTTCTGTTTATCCACTCAGTGCTACTTACTCTGGCCATTAAGAAGGGATTTCTGGCCAGGCTGTGAGAAGAAATACATATTTCTTAAAAAACGAGTCTGTGAGGAACAAGCTGTTCCTGTGAGAGAGCTGCCATTCAGCTGGGTGTGTATGGAAGCTTGGCTGTTGTTTGTCTTCTTCCCTGTGCAGTGGGGATAGACAAATAGCTTAGTACAGGGACTGCCTCCTGTGAGAGGGCCTTGATCCTGCCTTGGCTGTGTGGGCAGAGCTCCTCCTTCTTCTCTCCCTCTGCCTTTTCTCCCTTTACCCCGGGCCCTTCCTCCTTCCTTCTCCCCTGCCTTTTTTGTTTTTCTCCAAGAATGCTAATTGCTTTTATTTTGTCTGTAGTTGACTCTGGAGAGTTGATTTAAGAGAAAAAAAAAAACCTTAATCTTTTTTTTTTCTTTAGAGTTTTCTATTAATTTGTCCAGATGGACAGGACTAGGGTAAATTTTGTAAAATGCTAGCTTTTAAGAGGTGGAGATTAATTTAAATTATGTTTCTTTGTTTTTACTGTATATGCTATAAAATTAGATAATTAATACAGTCTAAAGAAGATAATTAATCAAAATTTAGAGGACTTTTAACTGATGAATTCTGATTCACCTTTTAAAACTAAGAAGCATTTGCCTAAATTATGTAAAATGCTAAGTAAAGGGCTTAATTTGTTAATCATCTCAGTTTTGATTAGAGGCAGATGCTGATTATCTAAGTGGACTTTTCAGAGATGACTTTCATCATTTAAAAGCAACTTGTCAAACTAATTAAGACACTAACTCAAGTATTAGCAGATACCAGTAGTTACTGTGTACTAGTTATGAGGGTAGGGCCTGGCAGGTGATTCACAAGCACTCTGCACCAAAGGCGTGGAGGGTCAAATGCCATGACAATTTCACTGGCCTCAGGCCAGGCATGGAGATGCTTGCCTGGGCACCTGGAGCCCAGGGTTCTGTCTCAGGCACCTCATCAACTGGTTGTTGTTGCTCCTGCCTCTGATTTCTAATAAGGACAGAAAGGTGGAGATGGGAGGGTCAGAAGTTCAAGGCCAGTCTGTGCTACATAATCCATTTGAGGCCAGGTGGGATACATATAAGACTATGTTGAAACTGGAGCAGAAGCAAGTGTCAAAAGAAAAAAGACTTCAACTCAACTCAACTCTCCTTCCCTTCCTTCCCCTCTTTCATTACATTTTCTGATCTTTGTTAGTTCTGTGGGGCTCTGATTTTGTTTTTTTCTGGTTTTCCTTCTGATATAAGGCAGAGCAGCACATGGAAGCAGAGGTAATCTTATGCGTGTATGTTGAAAGTGTGCACAGCAAGGGGGAGTGCAGCACACGTGTGTTCCAGGCCGTCGTCACTGGTAGCCAGATCTTCCTTTTACATAGCTAAGAGGCGGCAGGAACTGAGTTCATGTATGAGACACAGAATGCATAACGAATACATGATGTTAACTTATCAGGTCAAAGCCTTAATACAGTTTGCAAAGCATTTAGTGTCTGATACACAGGAAGCACGCAGTAAGCTATTATCCATTAACTATTGTTTTTACTGTACTGGGTTTCACATAAGATTTGTGTAAGATTGTGCATGTGTGTGCTTGCATGTGTGAGTGTAAAATGTGTGTGCCTGTGTGTGCGTGTGCCTGTGTGCATGTGTGTATAGATATGTGTGTGTAGAACATTGGATGGAATTCAGTGCGAGCTTGTCACTCGTGCTATATCTACATGACAAGGTATAAGAACTTCAGGAATGTCTCTAATAGAATTGGAAATCCTTCAGTCTTACAGTGAGAGAGTGTAGGTTTTATTTCAGCTCTTACTTCTTTGCATGTTCTGTGAGGGGGGTTAAGGGCATGTCTGGATGAATGCTAGATTAATAGTTGAACACCTGGAGTACCTTACAACTCTGGTGTTTGGAACTGGTCTCAGGGCCTTAGCTGGTATTTCTAAGTACCTCTTCCTACTGTCCATTCTATATCTCCCTCCTCCCCCATCCTCCCCCAATCATGAGCACCTTTTACAGTGGGATTTTCAGGGTACACAGGAAGGTTCACTTAAAGGCAGCTGTTTCTTGGTTCTGAGGCTATAAAGCAGGTTACAGTGGATAGGATAGGGTGGCAAGAGTGCTCTTGGTTCTTTCTCTGGCACATTAGTAATCTGGCCACAGTTCTGTGCCACATGTCTGTCAGAGTCTGTCCACCTCCACCCAGTCTCACTGTCACTCTTGGCATTGGGATATCAGGATATCTTCTCCAACCCATTATTCACTCTGAAGTGAAAATGCACATAGCTGCTTAGTCCAGTGTATGTGCGTGTGCACTGTGGAGGCCACAGGAGAGTGTTGAGTGTTCTGCTTTGTGACTCTGTATATTATTCCCTTGAGATAGGGTCTTTTACTGAACCTGGAGCTAGGTTGGTGACAGCAAGCCCAGGCAATCCCTGTCACCACTTCCTCCATCCACACCCCGATAGTGCCGGTGTCACAGGGTCACAGGGCCATCCCCTGCTTTGTTTGTGTGGGTACCAGGATCCATTGCAGGCTCTCATGCTTATACAAGAAACATTCTTACCTACTGAGCCATTTCTCCGGCCCCACTCATCTGATTTCTTAATCACCATTACTTTCAACTCTGTGGACTCTAATGAACACTGTTAGTGTTGGAAATGCTCTGCTCCTTTGATCTTAAAGATTCTTCTCTCTGTTACTTACCTGTTAACAAACGCAATGCCAGCCTGTAGAAAGTACTTAATAGAGACTGGCTTAATGATGGGATACAGAAGTGAATCAGCCACTTTCTGTTCAGTATGTGAGTTTATATGTGCACTAGCCTTGTTGCGTGTAAAAGGCCTTGATTCCTTATCCTCTGTCCCCTCTGACTCTTGCACGCTTTGCCCTCCTCTTCCTAAGGGTTCCCTGAACCCTGAGGGGAGGGATTTAATGGAAGCCTCCCATTAGGCTGAATGTCTCACGGCTTCTTACTCTGCATGGTGTCTGCCTGTGTCTCAGTATTTGTTCCCATCTGCTGCGGTAGGAAGCTTCTCTGATGGCTGAGCAAGCATTCTGATGCTATGAGAAGAGCAGAATAAGAGCAGAAGGGCATGAGGAGTCATTTTATTGCAAGGCTCCTTTAGCAGAACAGTAGTATTTGGGTTTCTCCAGGCCGTAGGCTATCTAGTCTTAAGTTCTAGGTCACTTAAGCGGTGTCAGCCACTGGTTCCATCTCACGGGTCTTAAACCAGATATTGGTTGATTACTCCCACAATATTTGTGTGACTATTGCAGTAGCTATGATCTACTTCTGAAAGAGACCTGGGATGCTACTAGGATATGTAACTAGACTGCTGAGCCTGCCCAGCCTTTTAGCCTTGCCCATCATGTGAGACACATGAACCCTTGAGCTCTTATTAGTCAAGAGCTCAGCCCCAGCAGCAGCTGGTGCCACACGAAGTAGGATTGCAAGTCTTATCCCCCACTTTTTTTTTTTTTTGAATACTTGGGACCGTCAACAAAAGTGCAATCTTCAGTAAAGTAGTTGTTACTTTAAACTGTTAAATATTGGGTTAGTTTGTTATGCAGTAGTACATAATTGAAATTGGTAGCTGAACTAGAATTTCAAGCTGCTGCTGCTTCTTTTTTTTTTTCCCCTCGAGACAGGGTTTCTCTGTGCAGCCCTGGCTGTCCTGGAACTCACTCTGTAGAACAGGCTGGCCTCGAACTCAAATCCACCTGCCTCTGCGTCCCGAGTGCTGGGATTAAAGGCGTGCGCCACCACCAGCACTGGGCTGAATTTCAAGCTTCTTAACATTGAGCTGAGAAGGAGACACTGCATCCCGAGTGTGACCCTCCCATGACTGGGAAGGGTATTATGAAATATAAGGAAAGGTTTGCTGCTCAATTCCAATGGTGTGTGAGAGGAGACAGTAACTCTGAGGAAAGGGTCCAGAAATGGAAGGTTGCTGACAAATACTTTTACCTTCTAGAAAATCAGTAGAAAGGCTGCTAAGAAAGAGTTAGCTGAGGGATGGAGAGATGGCTCAGTGGTGAAGAGCATGGACTGCTCTTTTGGTACCCAGGTTCAAGTCCCAGCACCCACATTGCAGTTCACAACCCTTGGTAACTCCAGTTCCTGGGGATCAGATGCTCTCTCCGGCTTCTTCAGACATCAGGCACGAATGTGGTGCACAGACAAACATGTAGGTAACACCCATACATATAAAAACAAAACCAAAAAATAGCCGAGAAGTTTGTAGGTTTTTAGGTTTAAAGAAGAGGTTTGCTTGGGGTTTGAAGATGTTTTTGAGGTCTTCTTTACTTCCAAAGATAGCTTTTCCTGTCGAGAGCACTGTTCAGATGGAAATCCCAGGCATGTGGGAGTGAAGGTTAGGTTTATGTGCTGGTCTTTGTTCCTGAGAACTTTCTAACTGTAAGATAGATAATTTAATGTGCATGTGTTATAGCATAGATTGTGGATTGTTCTTTCTGCTTGCTGACTATGGCTCAGTTAGGATATGGTATGGTGCATTCTTAATACGTTAAGAACATTATGCAGCCAGGCAGTGATGGTGCATGCCTTTAATCCTAGCACTCGGGAGGCAGATGCTGGCGGATTTCTGAGTTTGAGGCCAGCCTGGTCTACAGAGTGAGTTCCAGGACAGCCAGGGCTACACAGAGAAACCCTGTCTCGGAAAACCAAAAAACCAAAAAAAAAAAAAAAAAAAAAAAAAAAAAAGAACATTATGCACATGTAGCAGAGGATGGCCTTGTCAGGCATCAATGGGGGAGAAGTCCTTGGTCCTATGAAGGCTCCATAGATGCCCCAGTGTAGGGGAATCGAGGGCAGGGAGGTGGAAGTGAGTGGATGTGTGGAGGAACACCCTCATAGAAGCAGGGGAGGGGAGGATGAGATAGTGGGTTTCCAGGAGGAGGGGAAACCAGGAAAGGGGATAACATTTGAAATGTAAATAAAGAAAATATCCAATTAAAAAAAAAGAACATTGTGCGGATGCCGCTGGGCATTTAAAAACGCTTTCTTAAATAGAAAGAGAGGTAAGGGAATGAAAGCAATTCTAAGTTATTACAGACATCATGCTGGACAGACCTACATTTTCTGTGACATTTGAAGTGATTGAGAATTTTCATCTTTTTAAAGATTTTCAGCATTTACTGCTCTGCACTAGTTCTTGAGTTGAGGTCTTGATCATCAGGTAACTACTAAGCTTATATATAAACTGTTATATTAATTATATTACCTATAGATGTATATACTATTATATATGTAGCTATATATGTGACTATATATATATAAAACCATTAAACTATTGAAGTTATATAGAAAATAGAACTGAAAATGCATGTACAAACCTGCTGCTGACCATTGTTGGGGAGTTGGACTGCAGGCTGTAAGTCATCATAACTAATTCCTTTACTATATAGAGACTACCCATAAGTTCTGTGACTCTAGAGAGCGTCGACTAATACAAAACCCAACCCACTTTCTTCTGTCTCGGGAAGCAGAGCAAGTGGCGCTTCTGTACTGGCAGGCACTGCGGCCAATCTTGTGACAGTCTGCTTAAGGACAGGAGAGTCATGGTGAGTGTAGATGCTTCCAGGCCATTTGAGTCTCCTGCTCAGCTTTCTGGATTCCTTGAGCTGCATCTCTTTTGGGTGTTAGTGATCTTTGTGGAGATGCAAAACAAAACAAACGCATGTAGCGTTAATTCTGTTTTAGTCCTATTCCTTTGGGAGACTGAGGCAGGAGCTGCAAGTTCAGGGTTAGCCTGCACTATATAGGGAGGTCAGTGGTAGCCTGGACTACATAATAGGGCCCTGTCTCAAAAAACAAAAAAAGTTTTTTTCTTCAAGGAGCTATTATTTCTACAAAATACAAATGTAATTCCTACTTTTCATTTGTAAATCAAAGCTAACATCTATAGCCTGGGAAGAGTAACTAAGGAGCAAGTGACTGAGAGCTTAGAAGGAGCCCAGCGCCAGGGTAACTGTGCTCATGGACCTGGAAGGCTGTAGTTCAGCACTGCTCTTTGATTCTGTGGATTTGGGACATGGCATGACTCCACGTTAGGTCAGTAGGACAGGACTTAGAGGGGGAAGGCATCGTCTCGAGGTATAAGTAAAATAATCTTGATAAGTTATAGGAATGTTAGCTGATCTGGGAGATCACAATAGTATCGTGCAGCTATACACTCCAGACTCAAGGCTGATGTTTCCTGATGTGAGGAGCAGGAGGGCAGAGGACTGATGTGGACAGGGCAGTTTCTCCTGTCACCTTCTGCAATTAGAGGGCTTGGAACAGGAAGCTGTATTGTTTCTGAGTGGCTTTGTATTTAAATCTGTCCTACAAATGTCAATAAAGCACTTGAGTGTTGAGTGACTGTCGCTGGGGATGAGCTGTAGTTCAGGACAGGGTGTAGCCAAGGGGAGGAGGGTGCTGGTGGACTGCGAAGTGTAAGTGTGTGTGAGTGAGGCATGTATGGTTAAGAAGGCCAAGTTCTGGCTGGAGAGATGGCTTGGATCCGAATTCTGTCTCCAGTTTCCATGTTGGGAGGCTCAAAATGCTAGCTCACAACTGCCAGTTCTGGGTGAATCTGGGGGTATACCTCTGACCTCTGGGGGTAACCACACATAGGAACAGACATACATTACATAATTAAAAATAATAGAAGAAATTAAAAGAAGAATGTTAATTTCATGGTAGGTCTCCATTGTGAACACCCTTAGAGGTTTTAAATGGACAGGAGCTGTCAGATTGGGTTAGTTGGCGGCTGTTCGGCAGCCATCAGACCCTTCCCTTCTGGCGGGCTGCTTTGAGAGTTGTTGGCAGTTATCCTGGCTGGTTTGAACAAACACAGTGGCTCTGAGGGGCTTCCTTCTCACTGCAAGGACACTGCAGCCATGGCCAGTGCAGAGTCCTCATCTGAAGCCTTGCTGCAGCCATGACCACTTCAGATACCTTGCACCAGCTTTGAGGGACCCCATTCTGTGCAAGACAAGGCTCAGTGAGGTCCAGGCTCTCTCCCAGAAAGGAAAGGAGCACCGTTCCAGTGACTCAGCACAATGCTGTGATGGATGGCGCTGGAAGTGTTTGCCTGTGTCGCTGTGGACATGGGCCCGGGCTTGCCATGTCCCTTTCCTGCCACATGTGCCCCTCTTCTGCCTATATAAGAAAGCTATTTTATATTACATATGAGTCCTGCAGAGTGAGTCTAGGAGATGGTGTGTGTTATAGAAAATCCATACTAACATGCATATATAGAATGGGAGACTGGAAATACTATTTTTAGGAAACAGGATAAAGTAATTTGGTGCTAGAATGTCAGATCTGGTCTGTGAGTTATGAAAGAAGAAAAGGTGTTTCTGTGTGCTGGGTTAATCTGGAGTGTAGCATTGCTCTGGCAGAAAGGAGGCAGAATTCTGACAGACTGCACGCCATCCATCACCTTCAAATGTTGGATAACTGGGTGAGGCGTTAGAGTGTTGAATTCAGTCAGCAGACGGACGCCATTGTCAGGACAGTAGAACTGGTTTCTACTATCCTCAGTGCCGACATCTCTTAGAGCAGATACTCTCTTCCCTTTGCCCAGGTTCAAGGCAACGCTAGTGTTCTGTCCATTTAAACTTGAAAACAGTGGAGACGTACATTTCATAATTCCTAACTTACTAAAATGAACTGACAGAGATTTGATTTATTGTAGTTGGGAAGAGCAAACGATGACAGACTGGTTTATTTTTCCTGATCTTATTTTCTGGAGATCTTTTATTTCATTTTCTATTTTCTGAAATCAGTATGGCTGCAGCAGTGATCTCCGTTGACAACACTTCCCACCTCTCTCTCTCCCTTGATACTTGGAGTGATATTCTTTACTCTCCGATTACTGGTGGCTTTGGATGACTTCAGATAACGTGCTTTTCATTAATCAGAGTTTGGCTGTCTCTTGTCCAAGAAACTTGAAGATGACCAAGCTGCTCAATAGTGTAAAGATATAGAATCGAGTAAAGTTGAACAGCTGTCTACTGGGCTGTGTTGTAAAAATGGGGAAAGAAATTACTTTCTCTTGTTTTTTTTGGGAAAACATTTGCCAGTTGGAGCCTCAAAGAAGATTGAGTTTGGAAGGTTTTTAATTGTGCACCAAAAGGTTATTGCAGAAGATAACATAAGGGAGCGCCATAAAGAAGAAAATTAGAAACTCAGTAACAGAAAACTGTGTAGAGACACAGGCATCCTGCCAGGCGGCTGAGAGCTCAGAATAAATAGCTTGGAATTAAAGACACAGTTACAGATTTCAAAGACTTGATTCACTTAGTTTATTAGAGAATCTGTGGGAATCAACTTCTAGTGACTTGTAAAGCATGCTATCTTCCATTAAAGTTTTGTCTTAAAATATTCACTGATTATTAAGTTGAATGATGTAAGATCAGAGGGTTTGTTAATAGTTCATATTAAACTATTGAAATAAAAATAGGATAAAATGAATTATAATATGCAGTTTAGGCTCTCAACTTCTGATTATTGTAGTTAAATAAGTATTTTCCAAACAGGATAAAGTGTGGGTGTGGATGCAGGCAGGGGATCGACAAAGAATGTGAATGGGTCCCTGAGAGGTGGTCCAGTGGTTAAGGGCACTTGTTGCTCTTTCACAAGACCCAGACTTGATTCCCAGCACCCCAACATGGCACGTACAACCATCTATAATTACATTTCCAGCGGATCAGGTGCCCTCTGTGGCCTATACATAATGCAGGTGAAACACTCATGCACATCAAGTAATATAATAGATCAACCTAAAAGAGTGTAGGTGGTCTCTTATCCTTTGATCTACTCACGTATTGAAGAGCCCGGGTGGTTATGTAAACAACTCATTAGTAACGCAAAAGCACGTGCTTTCCCATCATGGAAAATTAACAGGGAAATACAAGTGCTTGTCTTTCCACAGATGTGCAGTCCAGGCATTCTCAAGCTTTGTAGTGTGAAGGATATCTTTAGGCTTTAGTACTGTGCCTTGGTTTAGTATGGGGAGGGGGGTGGAGGAAATGGCCTTTTTCAGAAACCATGGAAACAGATGGTACTCTTTATTGGAGGAGGCCCTGTGCAGAGTACTGTATGGACATACTGCTGTCTTCGTCCTCCACGTCTGCTCTCAGGAAGTGGGCTGTCTTTGATTTTTATTGAATGTCTGTGGATATTTTCCCTGCATGTCTGTCAGTGCCACCTGAGTGCCTGGTGCCAGTGGGAGCCACAAAAGGACTTGTGGAGCTGGAGTCACAGAGAGTTGTGAGCCTCCATGGGGGCGCTGGGAATCAGACTTGGGTCTTGTGGAAGAACAGTCAGCTCTTAAGCGTGGAGCCATCTCCCTTGCCCCACTCTGTTAAAGCTCCTTGTAGGACTTGTTTGATTCAAACATCTTCGGGTTTAGGAGAATTCTCTTTTAGATGATTCTGCTTTGGTTTTACTAGGCTTCTTAAGTGATGTAGCTGGTGTCTTGTGGAGAGCGTGGCTAGGTGTCTGTCGGCCATCATTGGGTTAGACCCTCGGTCTTTTGCCTGCCTGGGGTGCCAATGTGTTACCGATCTTCTTAGTTTCTTATCTTGTTCTCCGGCTTTTATTTTCTTCTTTGTTCTCACTAGCAGCGGTTCTCTGAATTACAGATGGTTTCTTATGAGTTGTCATCTTTTATTTTGACACTTCCCTAGTCTGTTTTGTTTATCCTGCTGTCAATGAGATTTTAATTTTGATTGTTGTGATTTATAGTTTTGTATTTGGGAGGCGGGGTGGGTGGTGGTGGTTGGGAATTAGACCTAAGATCTTGATCACGGTACATACTGGGTATACACTCTACCACTGAGCAATATATGAACCGCCTTTAGGGTTTACTTTTAAATTTATTTTTATTTATTATCCAAAATGTTTATTGGGATTATTTCTTACACATCCAAGTCAGCTGCCTCCAAGTGCTCTTGCTGGTTAAGTTTTGTCAACTTGACATGAATCTATAAGGCAACCCTTATTTGAGAAAAGGCATCCATTAGGTTGGCAAGGGTGTGAGAGCTTAAGGGTGGGAGAGCCTGTGTCATTGTGGTGGAGCCACCCTGGACAGATGATCCTGGCCTGTATAGAAAGCAGGCTGTGCAGCCATGATAAACAAGGCAGTAAGCTGCGCCCTCTGGGGTCCCTGCCTCCACTTCTGCCTCTTTCTGCCCGAGCTCCTTCCTTGGCTTCCTTTGATAGTGGATTATGAGCTGTAAACCAAATAAACCCTTTTCTCCCCAACTTGCTTTTGCAGAATGTTTTATAGAGCAACAGACGGCAAACTAGACAAACTCGTGGGCGCAAGAGCTTGCTCCCAGTCTCCTTTCTCACAGGGACCCAGCCCACTGTTTCCTCCCTCCTCCCCAACATATGGGGTCCAGCCTCTATCAGGAGCCATTACTGGGCAGAGAAAGAGCGCTGTTAAGATTTGAAACAGGTTAAAGCAAATACCTTCTTGAATTGGTATTATAAGGTTAATGGAAGTTATATTGCTTTAATTATTTCACTGCCCACGTGTCCATTAGGAGAACTTGTGAAGGAATACTTCCGTTTAAATGTGCTCCTATTTATTTTTACATTGACCCAGTCATGGCTTCAGAATATTTAACTTATTTCATGGGTATCTTTCCTAATTACTCATCTTTTGTCTGCATTTCTATCAATTCAGTTTTATTTTTCTACGAGTCGCTGTGCTCTCAGTCACCTCTGATGTACTTTCCAGTCAGGACAGCTGAATAGGTTATTTATCTGAGTTTTTACTTCTTTTTGCATGAATTAATGGTTTTTTCCCCCACCCTGAATTAATGGTTTTATGTTTTGATGAATTATATGCTGTTCATAATCTTCCATTGATAATTTTTGGTCTTTTGGTATTTCATTACCTAGCATCCTTCTCTTCTCTCTTGTTCTATATTTTTTCTGAATTTCTTAGATTCAATTCTGTCGTCTGAAGTAGTTTATGTGTTTTAGTCAGGAAACATTTTGTCATGTATTGTAATAAAAACTAAGAATATAACAAATAGAATACACTTAGGTTCATGTTTTAGTCAAAATTCACGAGTGTGAGTTTCTATACTGTAGTATAAAGATGTTGCAATACTCTGTGCTGAGGCATATGGCTAAATAGAGGCATAGACTAAGCGTATACTGCTTGAGGATCTGTGGGGAAGTTTGCTGAGATACTATGTCAGACGTATACAACTCTTCCGGTAGAAACACACTGTGTGGAAGGGGGTTTCAGAAATAGTCTATGTAAAGTCACAGAGGGGAGAGTTGTGCTGTGCCAGAGGAAGTTCAGGGAAGCTGATTAACAGAGGGTGCAATAAAGAAAAGTCAAACCAAGGAGGATTCAAAGACAGCCTGTGCCACAGTAGGGCGTGTGGGGAGGGTCCGCTGTAAGAGTAGAAAGTGGATTGGGAAGATGTCTGCGAGCGTGGCTGCAGGAGGCTTACCTGTGCTGGAGAAGTGGAGTGCGCATGTGTCAGATGTCTTCCTAGTCATCATGTGACATCAGTCATTCTGAGCAGTGGCAGGGAGGTGTATGGCACGGTGTTGACAAGGTTTGGATTTGCATGGTGCCTGCCCAGGGGAGGGGAGGCAGGCTTGCTGCCTTCAAGGCATTAAATGTTGTAGAGCTGTGATCCAAAGAGGAGGAGGTCCTGACTTGGTAGAGGGGCTATGTAGGTTAGTATGTGCTCGGGCAGTGTCTTTGAGCAATGAAGAGGAAGAGGAGCATTTAGAAAAGAGGGCTGGCTGTGTGATCGGGGCTGGTGGAGGACAGATGGAAATCGGTGTTCCGGAGTGAGGTCAGTGAGAAAGTGAGGTGGACAGGTGAAAGCAGAGCGGGTTAAATGGGAATTACTATAGGAGTTGGGGGAGAGTGGAGAGGCACCGAGGCAAGGGTAATATAGTAGAAGATTCAATGGGAACTTCAGTGTATAACCCCAGTCTCCATACTTAGCTTCCTGGTTGGCATAGAACGGCTTAAATATTGTATTCTAGTCCATTTTCTTATAGGATTAGATCCTTTTATATTCAACTCCCCCTTTTCTTTTGTAATATACTTTTAATTTTCGTTTTAGGAATGAGTAAATTTTATTTTCTATTTATTTATTTATTTGTTTGTTTGTTTGTTTTTTGAGACAGGGTTTCTCTGTATAGCCCTGGCTGTACAGGTGTAAAAGTCAGAGGACAACTTTCAGGGGTCACTTGTCTCTTTTTACCATGTGGGTCCTAGGGATTGAACTCTGGTCACCAGGCTTGGTGGCAGATGCCTTTACCTGCTGAGCCATCTTGCTGGCCCTTGAGTCAGCTAGGCTTTCTTCATCCTGCTATCTAGAAGAGTCTAGATAGCCCCTTTGTTGCGCACTGCCTTGTTATTCATGCATTATACTTCATGTATTTCTGTATCCATGGCATATTTGTAGGCTGAAGAGCGGTTCAGACATGATTTGGAGAGAGGTGGAGACAGTTACAAATACATTAGCTGCTTAGAGGCGGCTTCTAAATTTGATGCCCCACATGGGCTTGTTAGGCTCTGGGTCCTCAGGGTGGGCTGGGTAAAGCATATCCTTCTCTAGGCAGTGTGTTGCTGCCTGGGTGCCTTGCACAGTGGTGGTCTGTGTTTCCCCGCAGAGCTGTTGTGATTTAAATATAGGCGGTGCCTTAGTGTGTTCTGCTCAGTATGTCTCTGTACTGCATGTGTGCAGTGGTGTGCAGAGGACGGAGGGCAGAGCCCCCCGGAACTAGAGGTGAGCTGCTGTGGGAGTTCTGGGAACTCAGTACGGGCCCTGTAAGATCAGCAAGTGCTAGTAACTCCTGGGCCCTCTCTCCATTGTGACTGTTTAAAATCTTTACCTGGATGGTTTCTGAACTGAAGTGGAGTAGGTTCCTGGGGAGAAGTCACCTCATGCCGCTGGGCTCCCCTATTCCGTTCCCACCCAGCCTACGTGGCTTTCTCATCTCCTTGGGATCCTGTCCCCGCTGTTCAGGAATCTATATGCTTCTCTCCCGTTCTCTACAGAGCTGGAGGGAATCCCCCAGCCTAGCAGAGCTTTTGTTCCTCCTGTGAGTGCTGGCGGCCATCCCTTTTCCTCTCACAGATGACTGCTGCTTTCAGACTTCCGTGCTAGTGGAGTCCACTCTTCTTTGCCTTTGCTAATGGTAAAGTACAGTCAGTTTAGGAAGCCATCCTTTGCTTCTGTGTTTCTGTGAGCGCTGAGTCTCAGTCCCGGGAACTGCTGGAGGAATGCTGCAGGGCGGGCGGAGAGGAATGTGTTCCTCACAGATCTAGTCAGACTGTGAGGGCTGACTTGTGTCTGGTCCTGCTCTTACTTTGGCATGCTTAGGAAACTTAAGATTTCTAGTACAAGTTAATCCTTGCTATGCAGCGCTGGCTGGCCTGTGATTTCGATGTAGCCCAGGTGTTCTTGAATTCATGGACTTCTTCCTCAGCTCTGGTGCCACTATTGCCTCACTGTTATTATTGTTACATAACTATTATTACATTATATGTAATTGTTACCTAATAATATCGTTGCATAATTATTACACATAATAATTATGATATATAAGAATAGCATAATAGTCATTATTATTTTTTAAAGAAGTTTGTTTTTGTATAGAAGGAAATTTGTGCTTTAATAAAAAATTAATATTTTTAATTGTAAATTTTGGAACAGTCCATACTCTGCTAAGAAGGAAAAAAGAGTAATAATGTAACAGTAACAATGTAACAGTAACAATGTAATTGATCTTTACATTGACCAGCTTGGCTGTATTGCAGATCCATCAGCATACTTACTACAAATGTTAAATTATCATCCACCTTCTAATTTTAATGTTTTAAATAATTATAAGGGGCTGGAGAGATGGCTCAGAAGCTAAGAGCACTGACTGGTCTTCCAGAGGTTCTGAGTTCAAATCCCAGCAACCACATCATGGTTCACAACCGCCCGTAATGAAATCTGATGCCCTCTTCTGGTGTGTCTGAAGTCAGCGACAGTGTACTTAAGATATAATAAATAAATATATTTAAAAAAAATTATAAATGACAACCTGTGAGGGATGCGCCACAACATCCTACAAACTCGAGTTAGCACAAGAACTTAGTGATAATTATTTCCTTTCTTACTTTATGATTTTGTGTGTTTGTGATTTTCTAATTAAAATATCCCAAATATATGACTGTCTTTTGTACATTTAAATGAAAACATAATTCAACTGAAAATAGAAGTGCTTAATATTTACTTTAGCTTGATGAGTACTGGTAATAATTGCTATATTGAAGCTGCAAAAACAAAACAAAGCAACTCATAACAATACAAAACAAAAACTACCCCCCAACCCTCAAAATAGCAAAACAAAACCAAAAACTTGAGGACCAAAAACATAAGCTTAAAATAATACCCATTTTGTTTATCTCCGTTTGGAAGTTTAGGTTGCTTGGGGTTATTTATTTATTTATTTATTATTCACTTTACATCCTGTTCTCTGCCTCCATATGCTTCTTATGATCCTTTTATTCCCCTTGTAAGTAAGATTCAAGCTTCTTTGCTTGTGCCTTCCTTCTTGTTTAACTTCTTTGAGTGTGTAGCATGGGTATCCTGTATTTTATGACTGATACGCACTTATTGATGAGTATATACCATGCATGCCCTTTTGGGTCTGGGTTACCTCACTCAGGATAATATTCTCAAGTTCCATCCATTTGCCTGCAAAATTCATGATGTCTTGGTTTTTAATAGCGGAATAGCATCCCATTGTATAGACATACCATATTTTCTTTATCCATTCTTCAGTTGAGGGACATCTAGGTTGTTTCTAGTTTGGCTCTTACAAATAAAGCTGCTATGAACATAGTTGAGCAAGTGTCTTTGTGGGATGGTGGAGCATCTGTTGGGTATATGCCCAGGAGTGGTGTAGCTGGGCCTTGAGGTAGAACTAGTCCCAGTTCTCTGAGAGTCATCCCACAGGGGCTCAGGCCTTGTGTGCTCCTTTAACCGTCTCCTTTCTCACGTTGCACCACACTGCCTCTGTTCTTTCTGCTTCAGGCATCCCAGCTGATGTCTCTGTAGGAAATGCTTTTGCCTTGGGTTTTCTGACAATGACTTGGCATTCAAGTGTCTGCTTGGCATTGCTCCAGAGCAGCTTTAGTTGCTCACCGGAAAGGCCTCTTTCTCAGGAATGGAAGGCTGGGTCCTCAGGACCCTAAGAGCCCGGTTCTCTCTCAGTACCCCAAGTTTTCAGACCTTGTCATTTTGTTTCCATCTTGGACTGTTACTGGGTGGCGTCTTAGTTGTACTTCTCACAAGCAGGTTCTGTTGTTTCCCACTGGGTCTATCTCTTGTGGGGTGACTTAGTGTTAGGTGCAGAGTAGATCTTCTGTTTTAAAAGGAATGGGTGACTTCGGAAAAAAGAAAAAGCCAGATGAGATGATATTTTCAGGAATTCATAAGTTTCCTTTTAGGTAAGAGGATTCCTGGGATATGATTTTTAGACTAGTGATGTGTAGAGCAAAAAATCGCTGTTGGAGAAATGCTGAAGAAAATTCACATCAGGTTTAAAGGGCTGTGTGGTACTGGGGATGGTAAAGTGCTCCGCTGTGCTCCAGATCCTCATCGCTGTATCCACAGATAAATGTAGGCCTCACCCCGTATCCGAGAAGCTTCCTTTTGCAGCAGGAGATTGCTACAGAAGCCACACTAGTCAAATGGAGAGAGCAACTCACTGTGAGGTGCCCAGCTCCAAATGACACTGTGTACAATACTGTCGGCTGGCCTGCTTCTACCCTGACTCCAGACCGTGCACCCTGGGCTGGGCTGGAAGGAGCGAAGCTTAGCCAAGCCAGTGGGTTACATAGGAACTCAGAGTGAGTGCAGGAGAAACAGCCTTCCCTGGAGACTTCAGCGAAACAACTCTCTTTCATTGCGGGTAACAAGGGCTGTATAAATCTGTAAGAAAGATTAAATAACTTCCTTTTTCTTGGGAGTGTAGCTTTTAGAGAAAGGAAGTCGTATTACATTCTTTAATCACTTAACGTTCTTGAGTTCATTTTTAATTGCATCTGGGTTTTGTTTCTAAGGCACTCGTCTGTTCAGACAAGTAAAGTCTCTTGTAATCAAAGCCTTGATTCTTGAGGCCTCAGAACAGTGATGTGCACTTCCCTTGATTCTCCCTGTAAGTGGTTACAACCTGATGTTTTGCTCACATACTAACATTCGAAATTAGGAAATAGAAGCTACTGTACTACAGTGGGAGAACTCTTAGTGGCTGATGTGTTTAGAAGCACTGATGTGTTAAGACAAGAGCTTTCATATGTGTGTGTGTGTGTGTGTGTGTGTGTGTGTGTTTAGTGATACTGACACCAGTTTCTTTGCTACTGTAACAAGACACTGTAAAAAGCAGGTTGATGCTCTTGCCTGTAACTTTAGTTTGGCAAATTATTTTGGTGTAAAACAGTACATCTAAGCAATTGCTACTATTAATGGTAGGGAACTTCAACATGCATGTTAAAATTTCAATAAATCTGAGAAATTCGGATTTAAATTGGCTATTCACTCTTGGTCAATGCCTGTAGTACCAAGTATGAGTTCCCTCCTATGTAGTAGGCCTTACATCCAGGCAGAAAGCCTGTGGTGACCTCTTTAACAATTATGCCACAGTTGCACCATGGATGTATTTTTCTTAGTCTGATCTTTACTGTAGCTCCTGGAATTTGCAGTAAATGGATGGAACTGGAACAAATTATACAGAGTGAGATGATAACCCAGATACACAGGGACATGTCTTTCAGATTTGTAGTTTAACTTTGTAGAAACAGGCAAGAGGAGAGGAGCCATTGCAGAGGGGCAGAGGAGAGAAAACTCCAGGAAATTTGTTATAGGACACAGGATATGAATAGGAGTGGACACGATAGTGAGGGGAAGAGAGAGTGCAAGACAGACGGTGGCCATGAGTGGAGAGAACTAACAAGAAGGACTGTTTCGGGCTGGAGAGATGGCTCACCGGTTAAGAGCACCGACTGCTCTTCCAAAGGTCCCAAGTTCAAATCCCAGAAACCACATGGTGGCTCACAACCATCCATAATGAGATCTGCTGCCCTCTTCTGGGGTGTCTGAAGACAGCTACAGTGTACTTACATAAAATAAATAAGTTTTTAAAAAAAAAAAAAAAAAGAAGGACTGTTTCTAACAGCTGAGTAAGATTCTGTTAACATTTCATATTTCCATCGTCCATCTGGTTGATGGGCATCCGCTGTTTCCATCTCTGTTATGAGCAGAGCAGGAATGGGTTTGTGTCTCTGGTAGGATATGGAGTCCCTCAGGCATATGATCTGGGAGTGTCATAGCTGGATCACATTACAGTTCCATTTCTACCTTTCTGAGCCACCTCTATAGTTTGTAATCCTGCCGGCAGTGAGTAAGGTTCCCACATCCAAGTCACTGCCACCGTCTGTTATAACTCCGGCACTGAGTGAGGCCGGCCTGGGTCACCCAGCAGGCCCCACTAGCAAACAAACCAAATCAGTTTCAAGACCAGTGTCTGTCGCTTCACTCATGACCATGGCCGCTCGCACCTTCCTGTTTGAGGTGTGAGCCACTGTCTGTGCTTTCGGAGGATAGTGATGAGGATTTCATATGATTGATGTGCATCATTTCTGTACCTTATGGTTTTAGGTGTTTGCCTGCATGTGTGTCTGTGCACCATGTGTATGTAGTGCCTGTGGAGGCCGGACTAGGATGTCAGATCTCCTGGAACTGGAGATTGGAAAATTGTCAGCCCCTATATGGGTGTTAGGAAATGAACCCAGGTCCCTTGGAGGAGCCACCAGTGTGCTTAACTGCTAAACCATCTCTCCAGCCCCATCTTCTTTTTTGTATAGGAGTTTAGAATGTTTATCCAGTCAGGGCTGTCAGTCTTCTCATGAGGACATAATCACTGCAAGATAATAAAATGTTAGTTGTTCCTTGAAAAAGTAATGTTAAGTTTCAAGTATTGTATGCGACTGAAACCTGAGAAATAAGCTAAGCGTCCTTGACTTTAGTAGAGACTTTAGTAAATTAGCATAACTCTTTTATTTGGTTAGTGCTCACATTTAGTCTTTAGAGACTTGATTTTTTTTTTTTTTTAAAGTTAGGATCTCTCTGTGTAGCTCAGGTTGGCCTTGAACTCATATGAAGGTTCTCAGCCTCCAAAATTCTGAGTAATAGGCCTCACTGTACCTGCCTTTCCTTGAGGTGATAGGCCTCACTGTGCCTTGCTTTCCCTGAGGTAATAGGCCTCACTGTGCCTGGCTTTCCCTGAGGTGATAGGCCTCACTGTGCCTGGCTCTACCCTGAGGTGATAGGCCTCACTGTGCCTGGCTCTACCCTGAGGTGATAGGCCTCACTGTTCCTGACTTTCCCTGAGGTGATAGGCCTCACTGTGCCTGGCTCTACCCTGAGGTGATAGGCCTCACTGTTCCTGACTTTCCCTGAGGTGATAGGCCTCACTGTGCCTGGCTTTCCCTGAGGTAATAGGCCTCACTGTGCCTGGCTTTCCCTGAGGTGATAGGCCTCACTGTTCCTGACTTTCCCTGAGGTGATAGGCCTCACTGTGCCTGGCTTTCCCTGAGGTAATAGGCCTCACTGTGCCTGGCTTTCCCTGAGGTGATAGGCCTCACTGTTCCTGACTTTCCCTGAGGTGATAGGCCTCACTGTGCCTGGCTTTACCCTGAGGTGATAGGCCTCACTGTGCCTGACTTTCCCTGAGGTGATAGGCCTCACTGTGCCTGGCTTTACCCTGAGGTGATAGGCCTCACTGTGCCTGGCTTTACCCTGAGGTGATAGGCCTCACTGTGCCTGGCTTTCCCTCTGTTGCACTGTTCCATGTAGCCCAAGCTGATCTTAAATTCATTCTATTGATAATAGTGACCTTAAACTTCTGATCCTCTTCCCCCGCCCCCCCCCCCCTCCCGCCTCCCCGTGCTGGCATATAAGTATGCCTCCATGCCCCATGTAGTGCTAGGAACTGAATGCCGTCACACTAACTAGTAAGTTGGTAGTAAGCAATCTACCAAATGAGCTACCTCTACAGGGCCTTTGCTACTGTTTCTTTTTGTTTTGTTTTGAACAAATATCTTCAAATATTGTCAGAAAAAAAAAAAAAAACCCTTGAAGAATATTAAAGTTTGTTCCACATTTTGCCATCCTTAGGGGTAGGAATGATTTAACAATCATTGGAAACGACGGGATAATCAATGTATTAGTGTGTTTTTATAAACGTGTGGAACGTTCTCTACAGTGGGTAAATGCTTCATTGAAACCGAAGAAATTGAATTTCCATGTAAACTGTGTTCTGTTGTAGATCAGTGACGAGGAGAAGACCCTTCGGGAACAGGATATCGTGGCATCCTCTCCAAGCCTAAGTGGGATCAAGTTGGAGTCAGAGTCAGTTTATAAGGTATATATCACCACAGCTGCTTCCTGGTGTGAACACATCTGTTGTCACACCAAGTGCTGGGCTGTGCTACACACTGATATTCTCCTCACTCTGATGGGCTTCTGATCTGTCCCAGTTCATCCTGTTGAAGAAAAGCCTTCTGGCATTGCTGAAGCTCCTGGATATGATGGGGGGCCTCCTTTTTTCTCGCCACTGTGGCTCTAATAGTCTTTAAGTGGTGCTTTTCCAGAAACTTCCTTGGCTGTTCATAGGCCCTTAACCATGCCTTGGCTCATGGCTTTGTGTGGTCTCATTGCATATGGGCTCTGACACCATAAGCCTACGTGCTTTCCTGTGGGAAGGCATTCCTGAACCTTAGTATATGGGGCTGGTGTTTGGCTTATACCGCACGTTTCCCACTGCTGGACATCACAGCATCTGTTTCCACTGCTTGGGCATTTTTGTTTGCACTGTGGCCACCACAGTAAACTAGAGGCCTGGATGAGGGAGGTTCATTAGCTTCTGTGTTTCTTCCCTTCCCAGGTTTGCAGACTGGGCCTCTGAGGTTCAGAGGAATTTATCTCACTCACTAAATCATAAGCTGGTAGCAGACTAGAGCAGGTCCTGGACTTGAGCTGTAGTTTGCTTCCAAATGCTGTTCTGCTCCTGCCTGCATTGTGCTGACCCTTCTTCCTCGTGCCTCTGCTGTGCCTTGTGAGCTACCTGTTGGACGTTGTAGCTCTCATGGCTCCCTGGGCAGCTGTTGGATGTTCCACAGGTGTTTTGTTCTGTTCTGTCCTTAAATACATTATGGGCCCTTTGGGGATATCAGCTATGCTGCACTGCAGTCTACAGTCATGGGCAGCAGTATGGTTGTCAAAGCCTTCTAGTTAAAGACCTGTGATCTCAGGCTGGAGACATGCCTCACGTTATGAGCTCACGTTGCTCTACCAGAGGATCCTCGTTCGGTTTCCAGAAATCAGTTGCCTGTAAGTCCAGCTCCTGGGGCTCTAAGCCAGGGTCCTAACATGTGCTCCGACCCCCACACAGACACACACATAGAGACGTAATGTAAAAGGACAACAAAACAGAAAGCATTTAAGTGGCCCCCGGCCCGTGTGAGGTGTCAGCTACACCAAACCGCAGGCGTGTGCATTTTCACCGCTGCCTGGGACACTTAAGGGAAGTGTTCGCCTTAAGTTTTTGCTTCATTTTAAAAATAATGAAAAAAGAATTTTCCAGAAGGATGATTTTCACAGCCAAGACCACATTATGTTTATGGTGGGAGAATTCATAGTACTTAATCTTTGTTTCATTTTATAACAGATCCTTACATTCTTACACCAGAGTTTAAGAGCAAAACTGAAGGGTCGTCGTTTCCAGTTCTCAGCGCTGAGGGCAGATATTCATGCGTGCTTCTCCAGGGGAGGGAGGAGCAGAAGCCTAGAGAAACAGATTTACAAGTAGCTTTGATTACAAGTGACTTGGATTTGTGGGTACTGTTTTGAAAATAAGAGTTAGGACAGCACTGTTTGGCACAGTTGTCAGTCTGTCAGGAGGTAAAATGCATGCCAAAGATTCTGAAGCAGAAGTTTGACATTTTGGCGCTTACAATTCAGAAATATGTAGGTTACAACTAGAAAGAAAACATCCTGTCTGGGCTCTTTATTACTGTTACTGCCTTTTGGACCATGGGCTCTAGTACATCTATTTTTATGCTGTTAATTTTTCCTAATGCTAGTCCTTTGGTTGTAAGGAATAAATTTCTCTCTTTTTTTGGAGCTGCTGGGACTAATGGGTTTTGTTTGAAGATGTAGGGTCTCCTCACAACAGTTACTGACCTATTTCCCTGTTTTACTTGGATCCCAGGTCCCCTTTGCTGATGCTCTGGACCTGTTCAGAGGAAGGAAAGTCTACTTGGAAGATGGCTTTGCTTACGTGCCACTTAAGGACATCGTGGCCATTATCTTGAACGAGTTTAGAGCCACGCTGTCTAAGGCTTTGGCAGTAAGTGCTTTCTCTTATTTCCTCATTTGATATCATTATAAATCCCTGGTGATTTTGTTTTGTGCTCTTTTACAGAGTAAGTTAATATTTTCATAGTGACATTTTAGATTGCCTCTGGTGTTATGTTAATTGCAGAATCCCTAGTGTTTTATATGTTAGTCTCCATACTTGGTTTTGTTATGGCTTCTTCTAGTAGCACTAATGGTTAACTAATGGTTAGCTAATGGTTAGCTAGCTGATTATGTCAGTGGCCTCTCTGGGTTACTCAGCAAATGGGTTTTGCTTAGAGATGGACATTGTATGTGGCCCTTAGAACCTTTGTGGCCTTTGGTGGAAGTGACCCCCTAGATTTCTGTTGTAAATTGCTGTTTTTTATCAGCAGAGGGCATTGTAGAAGCAAGTTTTGGTTTTCTTATTTTGCAGTGTTGGGAGTTGAAACCTAGGGCCTTGTGCTTGCTAGGGAGTCGTCTATGACTGAGCTGTGCCCCCAGTCCTAGGAGAAAGAGTTTATATTTCAGTATCATAAACAGTGATTGGCTGCTGCTAAGAAAATGACCCAGTGCTAGTGACATTCGGGGGAGCCGTGTTGAACAAATGAGGGTGGATTCACTTTGTTGAGATTTTACTCCAGAGTGATGCCAGTTGGCTTTTAATCTAGGTTGGTATTTTATCTTTTATTTATGTATTTTTTTGTACTTGATAAAGAGGAGTACTTCAGAGTCAAAGGACAATCATGTCGCTGTAATGACAATCATATAAACATGTGGCAAGCTTTTCTTTTGAGTTAAAATTGTAATTGTTTTCTGGTATAAATTATTGACTCTGTGGTCATTGAAGCATGCATAATTCAGCTATGTTAGCATTTGGTAGGGCTAAAATATTGACCCTTTCTGTTTAGGTGAGGCAGTTTATGGAAACACCATATCAATATTTAACTTATTTTTCATGAAAATATGCGTGTGTGGGTGTATGATGTTAATGATAGAATCTAGGGCCTTGTGTGTGTGCTAACACATGGTCTACTGCTGAGTTAAACCCTCAGCCCTGATTAGGTATTTACCTGCTAATATTCATCTCTAATTCCATGATATATTAAAAAGCTTTTTTAAAAAAATAGTCGATGCCTTAAAATGTTTCTTTGTTTCTCTGTCCCAGAATGTCTTTATAAATAAGAATAGCGAGGTCACTGCTGTGGACCTGTTTGTCTATTGGTTGGCTCTCTTTCTTCTGTGGTTCTTGTTTTTCAGTTCATTACTCTACTGACGCTTTGAAAAGCATTTCTTTGTGTTAAAGAGGTATATTCTTTCCAGGACATTACATATCAGTAAATGCCGTCTACTAAATCCTAGCAGTGGCTCTTATTCTCCACAGTCACCCAAACCATCACCACGCGTTTCTAGAAGCTTCTAGAATGTTGGTACTGATTTTGAGGCCATAGAGAGGCTCCTCCCTCACTCTTGTTTCTAATGGCAGAGAGCATCCTAATAATGCCCTTCCTCAGAGATTCTTGGACACACCAGTTTTTTACACCAGTTGCAGGTCATAGAAATAAGTCTGCTATCTTAACCAGTAATGGAGTGTGTTAGTCCATAAACTCAAGCAGTCCAGTGGTTGAATGAGTGATGCTAGTGTCCACAGCAGTGTTCCAGATGTTTCTCTGCATTGTCTTTACCCGTATGCACGTGCAAGTGCAAGTGCTTTGTCCTTGGTTTGGTTTTTCTCATAGTAGCAGAAGTGGGTCAGACACTGTATCTCTGTAACATGGCATCCACACAAGCTTCTTTTTCTTGTGCTTGAATTTCATTCTCTGTCTTCATATTTGTTATGCTTAAAATGGCTTAAGGCACATGTATTACTTGCTGCTCCATCAAAGTACCACAAACTGGGGCCTTAGAAGAAGCATTCATTGTCTCCTGACCATGGAGAGTAGATATTTGGAATTCAGGTACAGGCAGGTCTGTGCCCCTCTGAACTGTTGGAGAAAGGCCTTTCAGGTCTCTCTCTGAGTTATTGGTATTGTGACAATGTAACCGTAGTTTTCACATGGAATTATCTATATGTGTTCCAAATGTCTACTCTGTATTGGGTTAAGGCCCCCTGCTCTAGTGGGTCTGCAATAGTCACATTTCCAAATGCATTCACATTGTGAGGGAGTACCAGGTACAGCTTTGACATATCAAATTTGGGGGTATAATTCAAACTGTATTGTATACCTAGCCAGTTAGTTACCATGGCCTAACGAATTGCTTACCCTAAGGCTGTGATTCTGCCGCTTTGTTTTCTGATTCATGGGATCAGGAGACTCCACAGGCTCCCACATTATAATCTCCTCAGGAGAAGTGCCTGGTGGATTGTTAGGAGCGCATGGAGGGGAGGGTACAGCAGAGGCAGGCAGAGAAACCCTTAGTGCCTCAGAGCTCATTCCGACGGGTGTTTTACCAAGCTTGAAAACACTCTAGTGTTCTTTTCTTGTTTCTATTATAAGTTTGCCTTGCAGACAAGCCTTGCAGACAACTTTTGTGGGGAAGAAAGGAACTTTCTTTTCTATATTGTTTACTGCTCACATTCTTTGTCATTTACCATCTTTCTGACAGTCGCTACAAGCTTCTGAGCCAGACGGATTGTAATCCACTTACACAGATGAGAAAAACATAGCTAGGCACACACTGACTGGCAACTATTAGAGCTGTGGCTGGATCTCAGGGTTTGTGTTCGTAACCGTTAGGAATGATGGGTGATAACTGTGCTGTTGTAGGGGGCTGTACAGTGAGGGGATTCAGATCTTTGAACTCTGGGAAATATACACGTTGCAAAGCAGGTGAAATGTGTAGGATTGGAGCTGTGGTATAGTAGATGACTAGGGGTTAGAGGACGATGGGAGAAGGCTACTTCTTGTCTCACCCAGCAGTCTGAGAGTCTGTGATTTTTCCCCCATAATGATTTGTCTCATAACTGTTTACTTTTTAAGCCATACATTATTTTATATACCACAGCTCTTCTACTTAGATAGACAAAAGTTATTCTATTACAAAGCTTATATTCTAGTGGCAGATAATTACTAAACAACTACACAGACAGACAGACAGACAGACAGACACACACACGTGAGGGGGGAAGAAACGTGTGTTGTAGGTCTCAGGGGAGGGAATGCTTGTGTTTTCTTGGTTGAAAGGCCAGTGCTGTGGAAGCATGGTGAGTTAGAAGCAAGTGAGCTTACATGGCGAGGGCTGGATGCAGATGTGAGTGAACCAGGCCAGTAAGTTGTAGTTTTGCCTTACTGTAGGGTAAGTACTGGTGCTTTTTGATAAGGGCTGATGTGACCTGCTCATGTCTGACATAGGTTACTGTGACTGCTGCTTGAAAACTACTCTAGAGGGTTCGGGGCAACTGAGAGCAGGAGGCTGGACTGGAAATGTCTCATTAATTCAAATAGGTTTATTAGTTTATGAGAACCAACCTTGCATTTCTGGGATGAAGCCAACTTGGTCATAATGTATAATTTTTCTCAATGTGTTGTTGAATTCTGCTTGCAAGTATTTTGTTATTCTTTTGCTGTGAAGAGATACCATGACCAAGGCAACTCTTATAAAATAAAGTATCTAATTGCCAGGTTGTTTACAGTTTTAGTCCATTGTCATCTCGGTGTGAAGCATGGCAGCAGGCTTGGCAGGCAGGGTGCTGGAGAAGTCGCTGAGAGCTGCATCCTGATCCATAGGCAGAAAAAGGAAGAGTGGGGCTGGCATGGTCTCAAAGTCCTCCCCCAATGACACACTTCCTCCAGTAAGGCTATATCCCGTAGTCCTTCTAATCCTAGCGAACAATGCCACTTCCTGGCATTCAGTATATGAGCATATATGGGCCATTCTTTTTTGTTTGTTTGTTTGTTTTTTTTTTTTTTTTTGATTTTTCGAGACAGGGTTTCTCTGTATAGCCCTGGCTGTCCTGGAACTCACTTTGTAGACCAGGCTGGCCTCGAACTCAGAAATCCGCCTGCCTCTGCCTGGATTAAAGGCGTGCGCCACCACGCCCGGTGGGCCATTCTTTTTTAAACCACCACACCATCTGTGTTTATCAAAGACATTGGTCTGTAGTTTTTTTTTTTTTTTTTAGATAGTGTCTTTACCTAGTTTTGGTATCAAGATGATACTGGCTTCACAGAATGAATTTGGTACTGTCCCTTTACTTTATATTTAATGGAACAAGCTAAGAAGAACTGTCATGAGGTCTTCAGCAGGTGCATCAAACATCACTAAGCAATACAAAGCATCTGCTACCACCACTCATGACCTGCCACCAAGAGAATCAACATTACAGAGCCTGTGAGATGCTGAGAAAGGACTTAGAGTATTAGTGTTTGAAAGAAAAAGCCGCCACATAGAAGACCCAGACAAATGCTTAAGTTAAGAAAATCTCCCCATGACCTTGACAAGATAGTCTCCAAACTGAACATACCACTTAATAAATTGGAGGTGAAAGTTCAAATATGGAGGGGAAAATTAGCAAGGAGACTGAACCCTTGAAGGAGATTCCTAAAATCCACAAGAGACTTTATCTTTAGCAGACAAGATCATGCAGAAGAATGACAGAGCTGGGAAAATAATACATCAGTCATATACGAGGAAAAAAATTAAAGCACATGAACGATATTTCCAAGGAGTCTGGGACACATTCAAGAGGCCAGACTCAAGCACTGATAGTGTTGGAGAAGGAGCAGAGATAAGCTGAAGGAGTATACAGTCTGGTGAAATTGCAGGAGAAGACTTGGGAGGCCTACAGAAATGGGCTTTTAAACATAGAACGTTTATAGACCTCCAGGTAGACATGAGCAGAGAGAAAATCCTCCATGACATATTATAGCCAGGATGTTAAAAATACAAAGAAACAATCCAACTTACATATGAAGGCATTAATATCAGAACTGCCCCCGGCTTTTCATCTGCAAGCATAAAAGCCAGAATGAATGAGATTTCAGGCTCCGAAAGTAAGCAACTGTGAACCAAAAAATGTTAAATACTGCAAAGCCATTTTTCCAAACTGATGGAGAAATGTGTTTCAAAGCAAACACAAATAAAAGCAATTCATGCAAGCAATTCATGACTGCACTGCAGAGTTCTTCTGGGAAGCTTTATAGGGAGAAGATTGCATAGCTCCAGATAAACACGCTTGATCTGGGGAAGAAATGGTCATGTAGACACAGCAACTCAACAGACCCCAAAACTAATACGGGAGCAGGAAAAGAAAGAATTCATCGAGAGAGTCTGTCACCTGTTTTAATTAGCGCCTCTATTGCTGTGATAAAACACCACGACTAAAAGCAACTTGCTTGCATTTCCACACCACAGTCCATCATTGAAAGGAGTCAGGGCAGACATGCCAGGCATGAACCTGGAGGGAGGAACTGGAGTCAAGGTCACAGGGCTGCTGATTAGTGGCTGGCTCCTCATGGCTTGCTCAGCCTGCTTTCTTAGAGAACCTGGTACCACACTTGCTCAGGGGAAGAACCACTCAGAGTGAACTTGGCCCTCCCGTATTGATCATTAGTCAAGGAACTTCACCACAGACTTACTGGACAATCTGGTGGAGTATTTTCTCAATTGAAGTTCCCTTCTCCAAAATGACTAGCTCCTATAAAGTTGTTATAGAACTAGCCTACATACATAATTCTGTTTTCTTTCTTTCTTTTTTTCCTTTTGGTTTTTCTTTTCTTTTCTTTTTTTTTTTTAATTAGGTAATTTCCTCAATTACATTTCCAATGCTATCCAAAAAGTCCCCAATACACTCCCCCCCCCCCCAGTCCCCCACCCACCCACCCCCACCCCTTGGCCCTGGCATTCCCCTGTACTGGGGCATATAAAGTTGGCAAGTCCAATGGGCCTCTCTTTCCAGTGATGGCCTACTAGGCCATCTTTTGATACAAATGCAGCTAGAGTCAAGAGCTCTGGGGTACTGGTTAGTTCATAATAATGATCCACCTATGGGGTTGCAGTTCCCTTTAGCTCCTTGGGTATTTTCTCTAGCTCCTCCATTGGGGGCCCTGTGATCCATCCAATAGCTGACTGTGAGCATCCACTTCTGTGTTTGCTAGGCCCCGGCATTGTCTCACAAGAGACAGCTATATCTGGGTCCTTTCAGCAAAATCTTGCTAGTGTATGCAATGGTGTCAGCGTTTGGAAGCTGATTATGGGATGGATCCCTGGATATGGCAGTCATTAGATGGTCCATCCTTTCTTCACAGCTCCAAACTTTATCTCTGTAACTCTTTCCATGGGTCCTTTTGGTTTTTCGAGACAGGGTTTCTCTGTGTAGCCCTGGCTGTCCTGGAACTCACTTTGTAGACCAGGCTGGCCTCGAACTCAGAAATTCGCCTGCCTCTGCCTCCCAAGTACTGGGCTTAAAGGCATGCGCCACCATGCCCAGTAATTCAATTTCTTTAAAGCATCATTTAAAAGCTCCTTTCAAAATTTAGTTTCTCTAAAATATCCAAAGTTTCTCTAAAGTTTCCAAAGTCTGTCTAAAGTATTCATGCTCTTTAGAATAACCAAAGTCTCTGTACAGTTCCAAGGTTTCTATAAAATTTCAAAGTCTCTTGTCTGTGGGATCCTTTTTTTTTGTTGTTGTTGTTTTAAAGTTACTTTATTACTCCAAGGGGGAAGAACCAGGGCACAGTTAGTTACAGTCAAATCAAAGTAAAGCCAAAGCCGAACAGTATAAAGCTCAGAGTCAGACCCCTGAGGCTCAATGTTGGTTTTTCTCCAGCTTTGCCACCCCACAGCACAGCTCTGAGCACTCAACCCATCATTGTAAATGTCTTCCACAGTCTTCCCTAACTCAACCTGAGGATGCTCACAGCAAACCCATCTCCTTGTACCTGTTCTTCAGGGTCTCTGTTACTGTGATAAAACACCATGAGCACAACAACTTTGGGAGGAAAGGGTCTCCCCCTTTTGTACGTATTTTGCATATATTTTGCTCATATTTCCATAAAACAGTCCATCATTGAAGGACACTAGGGCAGGAGCTCCAGGAAAGAACCTGCTGCAGACAGGAACTGAAGCAGAAACCGTGGGGGAATGCTCCTTATTGGCTTACTATCATGGCTTGCTGAGCTGGCCTTTGTGGCAGGATTTTCCCTGTCCAATTACATTAAAATATTAGTGCAGCAGGAGGCCTGTGATTGGACAGGGAAAAGGGAGGCGGAACTGAGAGTTGGAGAGACAGAGAGCGACTGAGGAGGGAGGGAGGAAGCAAGATGGAGGGCAACAGATATGATGATTCAGAACCAGCATGGTTTTAAATAACCATAGTAGATATGATATCTTATAGTGATAAAATAATTGGGATAACTTGTCTAATCTAGGTGGGCAGCTTATACCATTATCAATTGGCCTTGAATTTATTGTGTGGGTATCTTGTGAATTGAGAATTTATTGATACATAAATCTGACTGATTAATTATAAGCTTCTAGAGTTTTGTTTCGACTGGGTTGCTGGGTGTTTTGGCGATTGACTGAGGGGTGGGCAGTTGTTGCATGGGGCTGGCATGGCAGTGACCCACCAAGGGAACTTAGTGAGTCGGGTGTGGACATTTCTGTGGCTCCGTGCTAGAGAGACCACCGAGTTGAGAACACCCTGCTGGAGCAATGCAACCCAATGGTGCCTAGCATTGTACTGGATATAAATATTCGTTGTTTTTTTTTTTTTTAATTTTTTATTTCATGCAACAGGCCTTCTTACAGCACCCAGGACCACCAGCCCAGGGGTGGCACCACTCCTAGTGAACTGGGGCCTCCTACATTACTGTCAGTCAAGAGAATGCACTATAGGCTTGCCCACAGGCCAGTCTGGTCAGGCATTTTCTTAATCAAGATATCCACTTCTAAAATGAGTCTAGTTTGTGTCAGGCAGACTTAAAGCTAGCTAACACAATAAAACAAATGTGTAGAAAATAACAAACTTCTTTCTATAATAACCTTTAAATGTCCTTAGCCCATCACTAAAAAGATACAGAACAAGGGACTGGATGGCAAACCAAGAACCAAGAAGGACATGCAAACACTTAGTATCAAAGGATAGAGAAGAACTTACTAAGCAACCAGAAAATGTGAATAAGATGGCTTGTCTGTTCTTATAGAAGACAAAGTAAACTGCAACCCAGAACCAAGTAGGAAAGATAAAAGGAGCAATGCATATTAATAAAAGAAACAGCCAATTATGAACACTTATATACCAACGATTGAAGCCCTTAATTTTATAAAATAAACATGAAAAGACATAAAATACTGCATAGGTCCTGACACAATACTAATCGGAACTTGAGTACTCCACTCTCAAGTTGGATAGGTCTTCCAGATTAAAAACAAAGAAATTTCAGAGCTAAAATGTATTATGGATGAACTGGCCTTAACAGATAAATACAGAATATGCCACCCAACAGATGAGGAATATATATTTTTCTCAGCAGCACGTGGAACCTTCTCTAAAACTGATCTTATCATAGGGCACAAGTCAAATCTCAAAAAATACAAAAAAAAAAAAAATCAACATTTTCCACGTCTCTTATCAGACCATGTTGCAATACAACTAGAAATGAACATTAAGAGAAACAACAGAAACCACAAAATACTTGGAGACCTTGGAATTAATACCGGGTCATCTAAGAAATGAGAGAGGAAATTAAAAATTCTCAGAGGCAAATGATAGTGAAAACACATCCTATTAGAACCTCTAGAAGCAGCCAAGGTCCTAAGAGGAAAGTTCATGCTGATCAGTTCTCATGCTAAAAATCTGAGGAACACAAATAAACTAATGATGCACCTCAAAGCTCCCCAGAAACAAGCAGAGGACCTTAAATAGAGTAGATGGCAAGATTAGATAAAGATTAGAGAAGAGGGCTGGAGAGACGGCTCAGCGGGTAAGAACACTGACTGCTCTTCCGAAGGTCCTGAGTTCAAATCGCAGCAACCACATGATGGCTCACAACCATCCATAATGAGATCTGATGCCCTCTTCTGGTGTGTCTAAAGACAGCAACAGTGTACTTAGATATAATAAAAAATAAAGATCTTTAAAGAAAAAAAGATTAGAGAAGAAATTAAAGACATTTAGATTGAAAGAGAACTCACCAAATCAGACAAAGATAGACAAACTCTTAGCTAATCTGACAAGAAGGAAAAAAAAAAAAAGAAAAGAAAAGAAAAGGAGGAGATACAAGTTAATCAAATTAGAGATCAAAAGAGTACCATTACTACTGGCTTGAATAAATTTCAGAACACCATTAGAAATTACTATGAAAGTTAATATTCTGAAAAACTGGGTAATCCAGAGTAGAATTTTCCAAAGAACATAATCTACCCAAAATAAGCCCTGACGATAAAAATGACTTAAATAGGCCCGTTTATTGTAAGCAATGAGGTTGACGCTGTTACCAAAGACTTCCTTTAAGAAAAGCTGGATTTACTGCTGAGTCCTGTCACTTGCAAGGAAGATACATACTGAATGTTTTTGATCATTATCTTCCAACTGAAGTATATTTGCTACTGTACAGTGGTAGCCATTATAAGATGGGAGTTTAAAATGAATGTGGAAATGACAGGAGGAGATGCTAGTCCTTCTCTCACCATTCCAGTAAGGCCTCTCACACATGTCTTCTCTGGAACCATGACTGGAAACTATTGCAGTCATTGTTGGGAAGCAGTTCTACAGTATGGATGTGAAATGGAGCAATTTGGGGGAGAAAATGATTTTATATTGAGAGTGTTGAGCTTATGTAACGACCAGTGCATTGTGATAAAATTTAGGTTGGAATATGTATATACACATGTATTATATGTAAATATTATATGTAAGATGTATATATCCTGTAAATGTTAATTTAGTCAACATTTTATTGACACCATTGAACAATAAATAAAAAAATTAGTGAAACAATTAACAATTAGAAATAATATTTCTAGGTTCCTGATTCATTAAGTTAATTCAATGGAAAAACCTAGTAAATATATCTGAAAGTACTTTGGAAATTTCAAAGTGTGATGGGAATTGGGTGTTCACTTAAAGGGGTAAAGTCTTCTGAAAAATAATATTCTAGGAGATTTTGCTTTTTTTCTTTGATTTTTCTCCTACAGTACTTTGCACAGTTTGTATGTTGTCATGGATATTGATGGGGGAACTTTGATTCGTCATTTCGGGCTTTCTTTGGTTTCTAGTTGTCAGGAACTACTATTAGTGGCGTTCACAGGAAGAAAACAGTACACACTCTTGCATCCTTTTATGTAGGCAATAAGCCTATGTGATGCATGTGGAGCATTGTTTGTCTTATTTTGTATGGTGGGGCTTAGCACGTCATCTTAAAAATGATGACACTTTTATTAATTCTGACAATTCTACACATTCACACAGCATATTTTGGTCATGTTTTTCCTCTCCTTCATGCTTTCCTATATGGGAAGCTCTGTATAAAACGACCAGCTTGGCTTCTTAATTTTGTTTAAATGGCCTCCATAGGCCTATAGGAAGTGGCACTATTAAGAGGTGTGGCTTTGTTGGAGCAGGTGTGACCATGTTGGAGTAGGTGTGGCTTTGTTGGAGGCGGGCTATGACTAGGGTATGGGCTCTCAGAAGTTCAAGCCAATCTCCTGCTGCTTGCTGATCAAGTTTTAGAACTCTTACCTCCTTCTCTAGTACCATGTCTGCCTACATGCTACCATGTGTTCACCATGACAGTAATGGACTGGACTCTGAAGCTGTAAGCTGGACACCAATTTAGTGTTTTCCTAAATAAGCATTGCTGTGGTCGTAGTGTCTCTTCACAGCAATAGAAACCCTAAGACAGCGTCCAGACTCATGGATGGAGTCAGTCAGTGAAGGATAGAGGTCTTTTACCATGTCTCATTAACATCTTGAGTTCAGGCTTTTTAATAGTCTGTTGCCTGTCCTAGGTCTACCTGATTCTCTCCTCTCTGCTGCTTTCTGGGATCACCCTTAGGCAGTGTTCCCATGAATATTTCAAATGCACCAGTGGCTGTAGCGTAAAGATTATGCTGGAGTCATTTTAATTACTTATTTTCAGTGCCCAATGCCATGTCTTGTGAAGGTTAGCTACCTAGCTCTGATGAATTGTGATAGCTGGATATTTGGATTTGTGGGTTTTTTTTTTGTTTGTTTGTTTGTTTTTTGTTGTTGAAAAGCAAACATGGGGTGAATGCACTTCATATGTTTACAAATTGTAAACAAAGCTTGTGATAGCATTTGCCAAGTACCATCTATGCAAACATTTCTGAACTCTTGATGACAGGTATTCTGAGTTCAGAAATCATACTTTTGTGTCCTTGTTTCTCTGTCTCCCTCATGTGTAGTGAAAGTTAGCTAGTCCCGCACTCTTTTGTATGTACTCCTCTTCCTCAGGTTATTTATCATATCAGGAATCACAGTCCCCCTGAAAGCGGCCATGCAAACTGCTTAGGAAGTAGTGACCAACTTCACTCTGTCTTGTTTTTCTTAACTGACTGTGCAGACTTGTGAGTATGCGAAACGCTAGTTTTATTCCTGTTGCATACTTGTGAGGAGAAAATGGTAGCAGATCCAGTTGCTAGGAAACAGCTGATGACTAAAATGGTGTTGTGAGGGTCTTGTACATCCAGTTCTTTGACAGTTCTGCTCTCAGAGAACAAAAATTTACTCAGCCACTACAGAGAGAGCTGTATCGCCTGTTGGTTTTTCAGTTGGAAAGTTTTTGCACAGGGGGAGCTAGTAATATGAGGTGTTACAGGATTGATTAAGCATTAGGGTATAATTTTTAACAGTGACTGGACATTGAAAAATGATTATACACCTGTATGGCTTTGAGTTTCAGTTTTCTGACTCATCCTTTATGAGAGAGAGAGGAGGAGCTAGAAGCCAGCACATTTGGCACATTAGAATTAGCATAGAGATAAACCCTGTTATTTAAACCAACTTGGTTTTACAGAGGTAGGCTGGCCATGTAGTAGATTCTCCCATGGATTTCGTTGCCTAATCTGTGCCAGAGAAAAAAATACTGAAAAGCACTATTTGGCTTTCTTTTGTAACTGTTTGTTGTTTATTTTTGTCATAACTGTAATTTTATGTTTTTGAACCCAAGGTCCTGTGCAGACAAGGAAAATGCCCTGCTATTGGCGAAATTTCCCCTAGCTCCTAGCAAAGAGATGGTCATTTAGTATCAAGTCAGTTAACCACTGGCAAGCATGCACCGCGTCAGGCAAGACGACTGCTGCTGCTGTGGAGACAAGTACGATCAGATATCCCAACAGGGCAGCTGGGGAGCAGGGGCAGCTGCATGCTGTGGTCAGTGTCAAAAGGGGTTTGGGAAGTACAGAGACAGCAGACCGTGATGAGCTTGGTTTTCCAACTAAGTGCTTCAAAGATGTCACCTTTGGCTTGAGTTTGGCAAGGCTCTTTCTGAGATGCTAGGAGCTTGTCTTGTCTCCTTTGGAGGGCAGGGGAGTGGAGGATAAAATGGCTGCTGCTTCCCCTTCTAAGTTCTCTCCGGGTCCCTACCCTGGGCTGGTTAGTCCTCCTGCTCCATTCATCAGCTGAGCACTGTTCACGCCCAGGACTGTAATTCTGCGTGTTCAGCTTCACTGCTTGTCCGCTTAATTGCATGCATGAATGTAGGGGGTACAGAATCCAGCTTCTGAATTACACACGTTGAAGGTTTGTCTCAGAAATAAAATTCCTTGGAAGTTTTTTCCCTTATTTAAATAACCCTGTGAGGTTAGGTTGGCCGTTTTAAAAGTTGTAGTGGTTCAGAAAATATTTCCTCTAATGTATCCCAGTGATTTGTAAATTCAAACTAACAGTCAGAACAGAAAGAAAGCTATGAGCAGTTGCTGCTGCAGCCACCCTGGGGAGGTGGGACTGAGGACACAGTATAGCCTGACTTCCCTTAAAACTCACAGGGCCAGGGAAAGAAAGCTATGAGCAGTTGCTGCTGCAGCCACCCTGGGGAGGTGGGACTGAGGACACAGTATAGCCTGACTTCCCTTAAAACTCACAGGGCCAGGGTTTTTGTTTTCTTTCTACATTTTATTTTTCTTTCTTTATTTGAGTGATTAAAATGTTTGCATGAATGGGCATTTTGATTGCATGTGTGTCTGTGTATCTAGTGGCTGAGGAGGCCAGAAGAGGGTTTTGGATCCCCTGGTAGTGAGGTGCCATTTGGGTTCTAGAAACTGGATCTCAGTTCCCTGCAAGGGCAGAAAGTGTTCTTAACCACAGGAGCCATCTCTATGGGCTCACAGGGCTATAAAATATAGCCCCGTGTCTATATTTTAAAATGGGAACTTACCTGTGTTACATTGAATTGCCTCATTTTCCCTCGGCTCTTTCCCCCTCCAGCCACCCCAAGGTGACAGCCCCCTTTTCTTTGCTTATTATTTTATTATTGGGTGTGTGTGTGTATTGTTTGTAGAGCTATGATTTCAAGGCTGATCACTCTGCATTGGACAGTCAGTAAGAGGGCTTCTCCCAGGAGAGGCTGATTCTCCGTCTTGTGGCAGTCATCTGTTGTCTGTAGCTCTTTGTCTCAGGGTGGGACATTCCGCCTCTTCCATGTAAACGTGTCCCTTGACTTGGGCCTTGTTTGGGGCTTGTTTGTACAGCAGTTTCTAGAAGAGACTATTTCACAGTCACTTCCTGGTAATATAGCTCTTACAGTCTTCCACTCCTTCTTCCATGATGTTCCTTGAGCCAGAGATGCAGGAGCTGTGATGTAGACCTTATGTTGGCCTGGGCTCCCCACAATCTGTTGAACTTTGCATTGTCCCTGTTTGCTATAAAGAGAGATTTCTCTGATGAGGGGTGGTAGCTACACTTACCTGGAAATGTAGGTTATGTGCAAGAGAATTTGCGGGCTGTGGGTGGGGAGCTAAGTCTCTGGGTCTGATTATTTCTGTTCTTAATGGTAGGACTGGGATCTATTTGGTCTTTCAGTATTAATTATGGTGTTAGCTACCTGTATTTCAAGATCTTTTTTTCCTCAGAATTAAGAAAACTGCTATTTCTAGTTTCTGAGTTGCCTTGGGTGGCAGGTTATGTATGCATATTGAATTTTGTCTTTGGTATTTGTTTACTTATTGAAATGATAATGTGGTTAAACAAAATTTCAGTTTATTAATGTACTGATTAGACTGATTTAAAAGTATTAAACCAATTTTGCATTCATGGCATAAATTTACCCTGTCAAACTTGTTGCTAAATGTTTCATTTACCACAAAGGATATTGGTTTAGAGTTTTGTTGTACTATAATATCCGCCTGATGTTGATGCCCAGTTAGTGCCATCCTCACGAAATGATTTGACAGTTTTCCTCTCTATTCATTTTATATGACATTGTAGTAAAAAAAAAAATCATACAGTTTCATTTTAAGAATGAAATTATTTAAGTTGTCAACTTTTCTTCTTTTCTCTACAAAACAGATCTTAACCAATATTGTATTATAAACTGACTTTGTACCGTATAATTAAAATAAATATTTTTAATATTGAGGTATTTTTGGGAGAAACTGATTAAAATGTTTTATACTGATTTTAAGATTGTAAACCATCCTGCAGAAAATTTTTAAGTATCAGAATATCTTTAGATAGATTTATATAGTTTATAATGTTGATTATATGGCATGTAACATTTAGAACATTTATTCAAAGATGTTTTCTTAAAATATCAGAGTATTTTCTTTTTTTTTTTTTTGGTTTTTCGAGACAGGGTTTCTCTGTGTAGCCCTGGCTGTCCTGGCACTCACTTTGTAGACCAGGCTGGCCTCGAACTCAGAAATCCGCCTGCCTCTGCCTCCCGAGTGCTGGGATTAAAGGCGTGCGCCACCACGCCCGGCTCAGAGTATTTTCTTTCTTGCCTTCTCCCTCCCTCCCTCCCTCCCTCCCTCCCTCCCTCCTTTGGGACAGGATCTTACTATGTGACACAGGCTGTGCTCACCCTGTCACCCTCTGTGGTATGCATAACCCCACCCAACTCAGTAGCATTAAATGACGATTATCTATCATCGAGGGTTTTTTTTTTTAAGTATTTTTATGTGTATGAGTGTTTTTACTGCATGTATGTGCATGCACTATGTGCCAAAAGAGGGTAGTGTGTGTCTCCTGGAACTGGAATGGCAAGTGGTTGTGAGGTCCTTAGATGTTGGGAACCTAACCTGGGTCCCCTTAGCCACTACGTCCTCTGTGCAGACCCTACCATGTACATTTGATCACTTCTTTATCCACCTCAGTGGCATTGAAATTTATTATTTCCAGTGTTTTTGCAGTCACATGCAATGTTGTGTGCACTTCTTTTGTAAACCTTGGTTTTATTTTTGATCTGTTCATGTTAAGTTTAGAAATTATTTTGTGAGAAAGCCTGCTTTTTTGTTTGTGTATGTGCATGTTCCTGCATGTGCAGGCCAGTGTACATGTGTTGAGTCTGAGGCTGATATTGAGTGTCTTCATCCATGGCTCTACACCTGAACCCAGTGTTCACCTACATGACTAGCCTTGCTGGCCAGCAAGCCCCAGGATTCTTTTCCCGCCTTTTCTAGTGCTGGGATTACAGGCGCTTGAAACTCCAGTCCCCATGCTTGAATGGCTGAAGCTTACCAGCTGAGTGTCCCCAGCCCAAGTTAAGTGCGCTTGATAGCTTAGGGAACTGCCTTTTTAATGTGGTACGTCAGCCTGTACTTATGAGAATGTCTAGTTCTATGTTATTCAATATATGGGATTGTAGAGTTACAGAAAACTTGGCTGCTATGTTAGGCTAAAGTAGAATCTTATACTTTTTCTTGTGGTGGTTGGGAATATTTAAGAAGTCACATAGAGACCTTTAGAATTGTGTGAGAACTTATGCAACAGAAGTCCTTTGAGGAGGCAAGTCTCTAGAGGCAGACAAAACAGCAACTACATTAGGCTATAGAACTTTCGAGGGAAGGCAGTCTTCATATGTTTAAACGACTTTTTATTTCTCTTGGAAATGAGTGGAATGTTATGGATTGCAGGAGCCATGGGTCTCACGTTCTGATTTCTTCAAAATACCCCAGTTCTTCTTTCACCAAAGAAACCTCAATAGCTCACTGCTTGGTCTTCATGGCTCATATCCTTGATGGGAGTTTTGGGAAAATAGAAGCTTGTTATCAGAAAATAGGTAGGTGTCTGGAACAGTTGAGGTGGACCACATTCCTCACAGCTGGGATACTGATAGACTCAAAAGCAGTCATTTGGAAGAAGTAAAAGAAAATTGCAGTGAAACTCAAACTGTTTGAAAATTTTGACATACTTTGGCTTGTAAAGTAAATTTGCTGGGCAGTACAGGTTCCAGGTGTGAGGGCTGGCAAAAAGTCAGCCGACGAGAAAACAAATGAGGGAAGAGTCTTTAATAAGTCTATTTTGGTGAATAAAAAAGTATAAACTGTTAAGTGGAGATTTTGTTATGCCTTTTTTTGTGGTTTGTTGTCTTAGGGTTTCTATTGCTGTGATGGAAGACCATGACCAAAAGTGGCTTGGTGAAGAAAGGGTTTATAGATCTGGAATCACAGTTCCCTGAGGGAAGCCAAGGCTCGAACTCAGACCAAGTGGGAACCTGGAGGCCGGAGCTGATGCAGAGGCCATGGAGGGGTGCTGTGTACTGGCTTGCTCCCCATGACTTGCTCAGCCTGCTTTCTTATAGAACCCAGGCACCATCCACAAAAAGCTGGGTCCCCTTCAGTCACTAATTAAGAAAATGTCCTCCAAGGCTTGCTTGTCTCCAGCCCAGTTTTATGGAGGCAGTTGAGGTTCACTTTCCTTAGATGGCTTTAGCTTGTGTCAAGATGACATTAGCACTTGCAAGGGGTCGTGTGTATTAGTCATTACTATTGCTGCAGTGGCAGAATACCAGACAGAAGGGACTTGAGGGGAGAGAGGCTTATCTGGGGTCATGAGGGGAAGGCAGGTTAGGCCACATTGGTGCAGTGAGGTGGTAAGTTACTCATGCTTTGGTGGAGTAGCAAGCGGAGAACACCTGGACTGGGCCCACAGGTAAACACTGATGTCTCCTCGTCACCGCCCCAGTGACCCAGTTCTAGCTAGGCATGTGAGCCTGTGGGAACATTTGAAACTTAAGAATGGCTACATTCATCTATAGTCTGTACATTTCTGTAAAACTTTCCAGACAGCTTATAACAAAATACATCAAAATTGTAAAGGAAGTAGAAAATGAGAACTCCCCAGCAAACCCTAGATCCTGCCTGTTGGCGGTTTGTACTGGTCTTTCTTCCTGGGAGGAAAGGTAACAAGGACCCCAGTCACTGACACAGAAAGGAGAGGCTTTGCCAGTTTATAAAATGTAACTTAAAAAAAAGATTGATTTATTTACTTTATGTATTTAAGTACATGTAGTTGTCTTCAGACAGACCAGAAGAGGGCATCAGATCCCACTACAGATGGTTGTGAGCCACCATGTGGTTGCTGAGAATTGAACTCAGGACCTCTGAAAGAGCAGCCAGCGCTCTTAACCTCTGAGCCATCTCTCCTGCCCGAAATGTAACTTTTAAGGACTATGTTCTGCTAGCTAATTAAAAAGTTTTACTGATAGGAACTGCACATGTAAATATAGAAACCAATGCTTTATTAGAATCTTCTGTCTGGAGATCTTGATGAATGCTGGGGTAGACAAACATGATTTCAATTTATGTCTTGAGGTTCTTAATGGCTTAACTATGGAGGAGATAGAGGAAGGACAGACTGAGGAAACTGGAAAAGGAGGAAGGGGACTCAGGGTGTCATCTTTGAGAAGACTAGAACATTATTGATTTTCTTTTTTTTAAAAAGATTTATTTATTTATTATATGTAAGTACACTGTAGCTGTCTTCAGACACTCCAGAAGAGGGCGCCAGATCTCGATACGGATGGTTGCGAGCCACCATGTGGTTGCTGGGATTTGAACTCTGGACCTTTGGAAGAGCAGTCGGGTGCTCTTACCCACTGAGCCATCTCACCAGCCCCCATTATTGATATTCATTGAGCCACTTGTCAGGCCTATCACATGCTGTAGAGGAAGATCGAGAAGACAGAACAAAGGCTGCTGTGTCCTTGTGACTGTGGAAAGCTGTGGAGAAGGAACAAACCTTCTCTCAGTAGATAATGTCCTTTATCTTAATGTCCTTAGCGGAAGAGATGAAGTGCAGAGTCTGTTCAGGTTCCACGGGTGTATTTGGAACATAAGCCTTGAAGTCTGGAACCCGAGGCACAGCCCTTTCTGTCTCCCGTGATTATCGTCATAACGTCACTGGTGTTCCGATTCTTTTGTTTTAATGAGCTGACAGCTCTGTAGTGTGGAAGACTGGTGTGAGTGTTCTGCTCTACAGTTTTAGTGTTCATTAGGCATTATTATGTAAGCAGTAAGCAAACGCTAGTGAGTCTGATGGTTTGTGACATCTGTTTTTGTTGTTGATGTGACTGTTCTTTGTGAGAATGGTTATTGGTAATAGTTTGACTGTCACATCTTAGCCAGAGTGTTGAATAATAGACATTTCCATTCTGTCGTTCCTCCCTTCTGGCCTCGCCGTTCTTATGTACTCTGACTTCATTATTGCCAAAGGAAAAGATTGACTATTGACGGGTAGATCCCCTGCCACTCAGGATTTCATTTTCCTGCACTTTTGAAGTGCTGTCTTTTACATTTTCATTTTCTCTATTTAGGGAGCCTTCCCTTTGCAGCAAGATGCTGATAGAATTTATCTGCTGAAAATGAAAGTCTGTGCTCTTGGATTTCTGGCTTCAAAATAATCATCTAGAGTAGATATGAGATGGAAGAGATGAAAGATTCAGAGATGCCAGTCTTAATTTACAAGAGTTTCTTATCAACAAGACTGGATCATGACTTGTAGCAGTCTTCAAAATGTATCTAGCACTGTAATCTGAGCTGTGATATTTCATCAAACACACAGCCTAAACCTACAGAACTCTGATTTCCTTGTTTAATTTGTATAGTCAATAGAAGATAGTGAAATCTAAAAGTATTTCTTGTAAAAGCTTCACATGTGGGCTAGGGAGATGGTTTTGTTAGTAAAGAGCTTGCTGTGTAAACAGGACTGGGGTTTAGAGCCCCAGGACTATATGAAGGTGGGCAGATTCATGGGCTTCACTGGCCAGACAGCCTGGCTCTAGGCTCCGTGAGAAACCTTGGTACAAAAAGAAGCAGGTGAGCCATTGAGGAAAACCCCCAAGGTTGGCCTGTGCCTTGCAGGCGCGTGCATGCACACGTACACACAGCCACTCATGTCTGCACACAGATGCCTCACATTTCCCAGTTATTGTTGGGCAATGCTGAAAGATGAGTTCCAGTTTTTCTTCAGTTGTGAAAGATTTGACTATTACTACATCTCATGAAAGCTTTAATTAAAAATACATAGCTGGTCATCGCATTTAGACTTTGCTTCCTTGTAAATTATTCTTTTAAATCACTGTTCCATCTTTTGGCTAAGGTCAAATGTAATTATTCTTCTGTGCTAATGGAAGTTCCACCTTTTAGGTAGCTTTTATTGTGATTGTTTGAGTTACATTCCTTGCTGTGATAAAATGCCTTGATAATGAACTTTAAGGGAAGAAAGGGTCTTTGGGGCCCACAGAGGGCATCAGTCCACGTAATGGGTAACGAATGGTAGCAGGCAGGGAAGGCCTGGTGTCGGGACCAGGAGGCATGCTGCACTCAGGAAGAGAGACAGACCATGAACAGAGCTGTAAAGTGACCCACTACCTCCAACCAGGCTCCACATCCTCCTAAAGGTTAGAGAAGCCTCCCAACCAGTACCATTATCTGGGGACCATGCATTCAGACACAGGAGCTGTAGGCTCAGTCACAGTCAAAGCACAAAGTGACAAAGTCCCAGGCAGCATCAGCATCTACAGTAAAGGATGAATGCTGAAGCCCAGCCAGGTCAGCTTCTGTCTTGTCAGATGCCCAGGGACAAATGGATGCTGTCAAGTGTTTGGCATTCCTAGCCTGATCTCCATTTTACTTTAATAATTTAACAGAGGTGTTTATGAAATGATAAAATTAATATTCATTTCTTTCTCTTTAGTAGCTGCTAAAATTTAGAATTTACTTTAGAGATCAAGTTTCTATTAAAAAAGACCTTAAAGTAGTTTTGTTCTGTCCAAGTTTCAGCAGTGATAGTAATGTTTACATTTTTCTTGATGAATCTTTTTTCATGTTTCGTGGCTGGTATACAAATGGCACAGTGATATGCTAAATAACTTCTTTGCCAGTTGCAGCAGAGCTGTTTAGACTGTGACCTTTTAGAATAAATTGGCAAGTATGTCAGGTTTGCTAAGAGCTAGAGTGGAGAAATACATTTTGCAGGAAGATCCTTGGGATGCCCCATTTACTTGAAATTTTAAACAGTGAGATAAAAGGCTTTGTGCTGAAGCATGAATGTTTCAAAATGATGATTAATGAGGAACTTGTCACTTGGAATTCACTTCAGGTCCTGTGTTTCCAGTGTCAGCTCAGCGTCCCTCTTTGTAACACAATGGATGATGTTATAATAGCACACACAAGGTTAGTATGCTATGGTAATAGTGTAGCAAAGCCGTGAAAACTCAGTGTCCTTTTCACTTTGAAATTGACTTGCTAACCCATCCAAAGCCCCTTTTCATATTTTCATTAATATTTTACATTTGTATTTTTATGATAACCTATAGCCCTTAAAAAATCTGGGAACTTCTGGCTTAGGAGCATATTTTAATAAAATTCTCTGTACTTTCCTATAGTGCCTGCTATTTTCTGTTATTTTTCAAGTAAACCTGCATATAAATTTCCTTTTAAGCATTGACCTTGATAGTTGAAGCAACCACAGTGGATAAGGTTGAAGCTGGGAAGTGTGTGAGAAGCCCATTCAGTATTTAGGGCATAAGGTGAGGTCATCAGTACTCCTGAGGTGATTGTTGTGACGTAGCAAACTGACCTGCGATGTGTAAACCGAGGCAGGCTTCATATTGATTACCTCAGGAAACATTCCTCACTCATTTAACTTTGAGGGACCTGGGGCTGCCTGGTTGCTTCAGCCCTGAGAATAGTAAGCACTATGATTGCCCTGATCAAAGCTAACTGATCGTCATGGGGTGGTAAATCATTGCAGGTCAGGAGTCTTAAAGGTTCCTCTGGTGAGTTGAGGAAGAATGCTCACCCCCCTCAACAGCCGCCCCCCCCCCTCCCCCGTCCCACCCTATAGGCTCATATATTTGAATGCTTAATTGCTAGGGAGCAGAACTGTTTGAAGGGATTAGAAGGATTAGAGGTGTGGTGAGCCTTCTTAGAGTAGGTATGGCTTTGTTGGAGCAAGTGTGTCACTGGGGTTGGGTGGGCTTTGAGGTTTCAAAAGCTCACACAAGATCCAATGTGTCTCTCTACTTGTTGCCTGTGGATCAGGATGTTACACTCAGCTACTGCACAGACATCGTGCATGCTGCCATACTCCCACCATGCTCCCCACCATGATGATAATGGACTAAGGCTTTGAAGTGTAAACAAGCCCCCAGTCGAATGCTTTATTTCTTTTTATAAGAGTTGCCTTGGTCATGGTGCCTCTTCACAGCAATAGAAACCCTAAGACAGTTCTTAACTGAAGGCAGAAGCATAATTTGATTCTATATAAAGTGTCCCTCCTGTGTGTGTGCGCGTGTTTGCATGTGTGCATGCATGTGTGCACGAGTATGCTATGGCACACATGTAGAGTCAGAGGACAGCTTCTGGGAGTTGGTTCTGTTAAAAGGCCTGGGAATTGAAACTAAGGTCATCAGATTGTAGGTTGAATGCTTGTATTCACTGCACGATCTCACTGACCCCATTCCAGTTTTCATGGTGAACTTAAACTATATTTTTCTTTTCTTTTTTGAAACGGGAGTCTATGTAGCTTGGGCTGTCCTTGAATTCAGTAGCTGAGGGTGAGCTGGAACTTCTGACCCCCTTGCTTCTCCTTCCTCAGTACTGGGGTCTGGGATTGCAAGGTACATCCATGAGATTTTTGGTATTTGATTTGGATTGTAAGCACTTTATTTATTTTTAAGCACAGAATATTTCTTGCAATGTAGTCTAATGCATAAAAACATTGGATGTTTGAAATGTTAGTCAAAGATTTGAAAATTTCAAGCATATAAAACATTTGGTCAACACAAGTCTTTTTGAAGCATGGATAGATAATTCTGAAAAATCCAAGATTTCTTAGCAGTCTGAGAAATGAGGAGGACAGCTGTCAGATACAGTGGGCCCAGGGATCTGAGGGACAGGTTGGCAGATATGTCAGAGTTGTCCTGTCTCCTTGAAGCCATGCATGTTTCTAGTAGCACATCTCTTTCTCAGTGGTCATTGCTACTTTTGTAAAATAGGTGAAAAATCATAATGGCTTGCTTGTGTACGGATCCTGGACAGATTTAGTTTGGAATTATGAAGGTGTTTTAAAACTTAAATATATGTAGACAGCTAGTAGCTCAGCCTTCATTTTCATATAAGGAATGTAATAATACAATTATAATGGTTAAAATGTGTAAAATAACTCATACAAATATTTATAGATGTATACTTTATATATACCAAACTCCACAACCCTACCAATTCTAAGGGCTGACAACCGGATTGTACTCTCTTAGGTTACCAATGGGGCTAATATTGATGCTCTGTGACTGCCAGTTATTTCAAGCTTCCCAACTTAACCAGACTTTTTCTTCACAGTTAGGAGCCCAACTGAGACTTGGGATATGGCCTCCGAAGGATCTGGTGTTTGTCTCTCTTCAGCATTGTGATGGCTCTTGAGAGCATCCGCCATAACGGACACCAGTCTGGTGCCATGGAAAGATGGCAGGGCACCTTCTGTGGTTAAACATGCCTTTACCACATGATGCAACATTCCTACTCCTAGACATTTACTCAAAAGAAATGAGAGTGTGTGTTCATAGCAGCTTTGTTATCAATAAGTAGATCCAAACTGGAAACAATGTAGTATTTACCAACAGGGAACAGATAAAAACATTCAGATAGGTTTTAGAATTTAGTTCATTTTTAAAATATTACTATTATTTGTGTGCAACCTGGCATGTGCATGTGTATGTGTGTGCATGTGTGTCAGTGCGGGTGCACGTGTGCCACGGTTTGTGTGGGAGGTTAGATGACAAGCTTCTGGAGTTAGTCCTTGCTTTACCCATGTTTGAGATAGGATCTCTGCTACTGTGTAGACCAGGCTAACTGCTGGAGCGTCTCCTGTAGGCACTCTGGCGGTGCACATCCTCGTGCTACTGTGTTTGGGGGTCTAGACTCAGGTCATCAGCGGGTTTGCCCGGCAAACCATCTTCCTAGCCTGGTCTTATGTTTTATTAATTTCTATATTTCTTGTACTTGAGATTTGTTCATGGCTAATGCAGAAATGTCTGAGTTTGTTAGAAATACCAATGTGGAAAGGTTAGTATCAGTACCCAGTTGTATGCTATGACAGAAACCATACTATACTCCTACTTGTTTTATTCAGTAGATACTAAAAAAATAGCAAACTTCAGTGTGGTGTTTGTGATGCAGAGTAAGCTGGAGGAAGCCAGGTGCAGTGTACTGAGGCCCTGCCCTCCTTTCTGAACGTTGTGGATTAGAATAGACTCTTCCATGAAATAGGGCTTCAGTGTCAGCCTGGCACAAATTAGCATACACCAAAAGCTGCTTGCTTCCCTCTTCCTGGAGTCTTTTGCTCTCAGTTTTGTGTGCTAAGTTTTCTTTTAGAAGTTCTGTGTGGCATGTCAGTGTGAGAGTGTGTAGGTCAGAGGACAGCTCAGGGGGTGAGGCTTTTTTCTTCTGTCATGTGGGTGTGGTCTCAGGCAAGGGCCTCTTCCTGCCCATGGAGCCATCTTGCCAGCCCTATGCTGTGCTCTAAGGCTCCTCGACTTTACATATTTCATAAATACTTGATCGCATTTTTGAGAATGGATATATCAAGATTACATTTTCCTGGAATCGTATCATAATTATTCTACTTAAGTCTCTATCTCATCAAATAGTGAGAATTTATATCAATGTTGTTTGTGTTGCAGTGTTTCTTTTTTGGGTGGGGTGGGGATGGGTAGCGTTTGTAGTTCATCTTGTGCCTTGTATGGCATGCTAAGGGAGTCAGCTCCGTTGCACGCAGGGCCTTCCTACAATGGTGTGGCCGAGATCAGTTTTCATGAGCTCCTCACGCCTTACACCGTGTGTATTGGAATGTTACTTTGTCTTGAATTAAGAGTAGTTTAATTTGGATTTACAAATGAAATTTGGGAGATTAATGGCAAGTTTCAAGCTGTTTCAAGTTAATTTAAATTTTGATGAGGAACTCAGATAGTGATAATTTCCTAAGGGGACGGCAGGGATCCTGTGGCTGCTTCAGGTCGGAGAAAGCCTAGATTAAAAGTAACTCATGGGGGTGGTAGTTATAGAGGGCCTGTGGCTTAATTTCAGGCATTTATAATTGATTTTTTTCCTTTAATAATTCAAAGTTTATTTATACCCTGAAAGTAGTTAAGGTTTCTTTAATGAACAAAAAGTGTTAATCCTTTTATTATCTTACGGATGAAATAAAACTTTTGGGGCAACTTCATAAGAAACCGAGTATGAATCAACAGGACGGTGAAAGCTCCTCTTGTCCCTCCTCCATCCAAGGCCTTATTTCTGAAGTCAAACCCAGGAAGAATAAAAATAACTGCAGACAAACAACGTTGCTGTATCTGAACCATTGCCACCGCTAGGTGAAGAGACATGGGGAAAGAGGCAGTGGGACTATTGATGATCTGTGCCTAAAGCATTGAGTTTCAATTACTTTCTCTGTATTTATTCAGACTTTCTTTTCCTGGGAAAGTACACCCACAAGTTTGGTGGTGGGTGAGGGGCAACCTAATGTAATTTTAAATTTAGGGTTGGAAGGAGGGAACTGTGCCTGGCAGTGTAGCCTCTGATTGGTTCATCAAGCTTCCCTATAGAGTCTGTGACTTTCCCTAAACGTCTCTGTCAAGCCTTGGCCCTAATTTTTATTTGGAAGAGATTGTAGAGTAACAGATGGTGGGGAACTGGTACAGGACATTCTTACAGACCACTTGGTGCTCCTCAGTCCTCTCCTAGATAGCGTTAGGAACAAAGCTGTTAACGGTAAGCTTTGTTCATATCTGACCAGTTTTGAGGTGTCTTCTCCTTCCCTTGGGAATCAAAGTCTGTGTTTTACCCTCACAGTGGGTTCTAGCTAGACCCTGTCCCCATGGAACCATGCTATTGTTAGAGAAGGACAGATATTTGCTAGTGACTCTTGAGATAGACTGTGTTCCAAGGGCCACTATGTTTGTCATTCAGCTCTGGATCTAACAAGGATAAATGGAGATTTGTATCCAAAGATCAGTGTGGAGCTCAGTGTATAGATTATCACTGAGAGAAACCATCAAGGTTAGCAGGGCTCTTCCTAGACCAACTTCACCGGATTCTTGTTAAAGACAGGCATTAGTGGTAGGGTATTGAGAGCAGACAAGTTTTAGTAAACAGACTCTGCAGGATTCTAAAGACTGGACAAAGTTGTGTCAATGACAGAGTTAGATGGTGGGGACCAGTGGAGGAGCCCTGTTCAGACTGTGTCAAGGAGAGGACTTTGTTCCTGTTATGACTGAACTGTGACACGACCCTTCCCCAACACATGAATGTTGACAGCCTAATATCTTTCTGCTTGCCCTTCCTTCCTTCCTTCTTTCCTTCTTTCCTTCTTTCCTTCTTTCCTTCTTTCCTTCTTTCCTTCTTTCCTTCTTTCTTTCCTTCCTTCCTTCCTTCCTTCCTTCCTTCCTTCCTTCCTTCCTTCCTTCCTCCCTCCCTCCCTTCCTCCCTTCCTCCCTTCCTTCCCTTCCTTCCCTTCCTTCCCTTCCTCCCCTTCCTCCCCTTCCTCCCCTTCCTCCCCTTCCTCCCCTTCCTCCCCTTCCTCCCCTTCCTTCCCTTCCTTCCCTTCCTTCCCTTCCTTCCCTTCCTTCCCTTCCTTCCCTTCCTTCCCTTCCTTCCCTTCCTTCCCTTCCTTCCCTTCCCTCCCTTCCCTTCCCTCCCTCCCTCCCTCCCTCCCTCCCTTCCTTCTTTTTTTCTTTGTTTTCACCCTCACCACAGATGTCCCTCTTTCCTCCTTGTTCTTTCCCAACCTCCCTTCTTCCCCTCCCCCTCCCCTTCTGTTTCTCCTCAGAAAGGGGAAGGAAGGCCTAATATCTCATACCTAAGGATATGGCAGCAATGAGGAAAGGGCCTCAAAGGGGCTCAGTAGGTTAAAGTGAGGCTCTGTGAGGGGGTCACAGTCTAATGTGTCTGATGTTTCCTTAGGCGGGAGACACACAGAGACCTACAGCTGCAAATGCAATGGAAAGGCCTTGTGAGGTCCCAGTGAGGGCTGTGAGGTCCCAGTGAGGAGGAGGCTGTGAGGTTTCAGTGAGGAGGAGGAGGCTGTGAGGATCCAGTGAGGAGGAGACTGTGAGGTCCCAGTGAGGAGGAGGAGGAGGTTGTGAGGTTCCAGTGAGGAGGAGGCTGTGAGGTCCCAGTGAGGAGGAGGAGGAGGAGGCTGTGAGGTCCCAGTGAGGAGGAGGAGGCTGTGAGGTCCCAGTGAGGAGGAGGCTGTGAGGTCCCAGTGAGGAGGAGGAGGAGGCTGTGAGGTCCCAGTGAGGAGGAGGGGGCTGTGAGGTCCCAGTGAGGAGGAGGAGGCTGTGAGGTCCCAGTGAGGAGGAGGAGGAGGCTGTGAGGTCCCAGTGAGGAGGAGGAGGCTGTGAGGTCCCAGTGAGGAGGAGGAGGAGGCTGTGAGGTCCCAGTGAGGAGGAGGAGGAGGCTGTGAGGTCCCGGTGAGGAGGAGGAGGCTGTATGCGTGGCCATGCAGGTGTGTGTGTGGGAGTGCAGTTGTTTGCAGAAGCCTGGTGAAGGTTTCATGTCTCCTAGAACTGGAGTTAGAAGCTGCCAGATTCAAATGCTAGGAACATAATTACTGTTCTCACTGAGAAGCATACACACTCTCAACCCTACAGCCAGCTCTCCAGTCCCCTGAACAACATTTTGCTGTATAGATGAACTGTGTGGATGTGTGAAATCATGTGTGTGTACTCACTTGTCAAGGGACATAGCTACTTGTTAGTTTTTGTGCATAGATTTGCCATGCCACAGACATTCAGCTTTTTAAGGTAGGAATATGTTTGTCTAGCACAATACCTGAAATAAGATTGTTGAGTTACATGGTATCTGGAGTGGTGAAGTGTTTGTGTTCTTCCTGGTAATGTGTGTGAGTTTTGGTTGCTCTAGTCCCCCCTGCCCCCGACATAATATTCAAATATATTTAAACAGTTTTTAATCATAAGGAACCTTTTCAGGCTAATCTAATTGTGCTGGTGTCTGGTCATGGCTCTGGGCAGTTTACCATGACTTTCATTTGACTTTCCTTAATGGTCAGCTTTTTGAGCAGCCTTCATTTGCCTGTCTTCCATCTTTGCCTCCTTGTTGGTGAAGTCATTTTGTCTTACTGTGCTTTGCATTTAGAGCTTTGAAGGGCTGGATCCCAGCCAAGACAGTGAGATTGGGGATGGAATAAAAGTCGTTTGTCCTTGGGAGAATGGGAACATTAGGGGCTGGAAAATTATTAGTTCAGCCACAAATAGCTCTTTGAATTGAGTTCTGCAATTGGGGTCTTTCTTTGGTGGTGTGTTTTTTAGTAAGAAAAGCTGGGGCTTGAGCGAGGCATGCATTTTTGCCAGACTGTTAAAATACTCTAGTGTTTCTCAAGGAGAGTGAGATGAGAGCCATTGTCTGCCCCATACACATCCTCTCATAGTATATTCTGGCTTAGGGAGCAGGGAGCTAACGAGAACCCAAACCTAGAAGATAGGCAAAGCAGGAAACAGTCTCTGTTAGCAGTTCTTCCGTGTGCGTGCATGCGCGCGCGCGCGCGCGCGTGTGTGTGTGTGTGTGTGTGTGTGTGTGTGCGTGCGCGAGCGTGTGTTGGGAACAGGGGCTCATGAGAGACATGTTTTAGAGGTTGTCTTGAAATTCTTTATGCAGCTGTGCTGACTACTTTTATGCCAACTGGACAGAAACTGTGGAGTTATTAGAAGAGAGAACCCCAACTGAGAAAATACCCCCACCATATTGGCTTGTGTCCAAGCCTATGGTGTGTTTACTTGATTGATGTGATGGGGACCAGCTCACTGAGGGCAGTGCCACCCTTGGACTAGTAGTCCTGGGTGCTGTAAGAAAGTAGGCTGAGCAAGCTATAGGGAGCAAGCAAGCCTGTAAGGTAAGCAGCACTCCTCCATGGCTTCTGTTTAAGTTCCTGCTTCCAGGTTTCTGAGCTGACTTCCTTGGATCATGAACCACACATCTGATGGTAAGATGAAGGAAGCCCTTTCCTCCCCCGGTGGCTTCTGGTCATAGTTTCATCATAGAATAGAGACACGAACTAGCATAGAAGTTGGTACCAGGCAGAGGGGGAATTGCTGTATAGCTCTGAGAAGACTTTAGAACTTTGGGTTGGAGAAGCCATTGAGTTTTCAGAGCTTAATCAGTTGTTCTGTGGGAACTTGGAAGTTGAGAATGTTGAGAGTAATGTCACAATGAAGGCCTGGCCTGTGAAGCCTCACAGGGAAGCTGAGAGTCTGTTGTAAATATCTGTTAGGTCCTTTGATTTATGACATCATTTAACTTTATTTTCTGTCTGGATGATCTTTGTATGGCAAGAGCATTGCCATATATTGAAGTAAAAAAACGGATATTGAAGTCGCCCACTCTCACTTTGTGAACCTGGGTGATTTTGTGATTGTTGCGGGTGTATGGACTTCCAATCTTCTCTTGGTGGATTTTTCCTTGAGCATGGAGTGTCCTTCCCTATCTCTTCTGATCAGTTTTGGTAATTAGGTTTGAAGCCTATTTTGTCAGATATTAACATGGCCGCACCTGCTTGCTTCTTGAGTCCATTTGTTTGGAATACCCTTTTCTATCCTTTATCCTGAGGAAATGCCTGTTCTTCATGTCGAGCTGTGTTTCTTGGATGCAGCAGAATGATGGATCACATCTTTCTAATCCAGTCTGTTGGTCTGTGTTTTTTAAATTGGGAAATTGAGACAACTAATATTGAGAGTTATCAATGAACAGTGTTTATTGGTTCTCATTACTGTGTTGTATGGTGTGGGTTTTTCATTCCCTTCTTTTGATTTACTATTCTGGGGTTATTTATTCCTTGTGTCCTCTTGGTATGCAGTTAATCTCTTCACTAAAGTTTTCCTTCTTGGACTTTCTGCAGAGGTGGGCTAGTAGATAAAAATAGCTTAAATTTGGTTTTATCATGGAAGTTGTTCCCCCTCCCCTCTGGATTTTGATTGATAGTTTTGCTGGGTATTGGTTGGATCTGGCATTTGTGGTCTCTCAGAGTATTTGGTATGCCCAGTCCCTTCTAGCCTTCCAGATCTTGAGAAGTCAGGCGTTATTCTAATGGCCTTCCTTCCTTTCTATGTGACTTCATCTTCTTCCCTTGGAGCTTAAAGATGCTTTGTTTATACTTTTCATTTAGTTTTTTGATTATTATGTGTCTTGAGGATTTTTTTTTTCGGGGGGGGGGGCTGGTCTATTTGGAGTTCTATATGCTGTTTTTACCTTGACAGACAGCTCCTTCTTTAGGTTGGGGAATTTTTCTCTTCTGATTTTCTTAAAAATATTTTCTGTGGGGATTTGAGAAATGGCTCAGCATTTAAAAGCACTGTCTGTTGAGGTCCTGAGTTCAATCCCTAGCAACCACTTGGTGGCTCACAGCCATCTGTAATGAGATCTGGTGCCCTCTTCTGGCATGCAGGAACACATGCAGATAGAGCACTCATACATAAATAAATCTTAAATTATTTATTAATATATATACATATATATGTATATATATATTTTCTTTTTTCTTTTTTCCTTCTGTTCCTTTGACCTGGATCTCTCCTTCTGTCCCTATTATTCATGGACTTGGTATTCTCATGGTCTCATGGATTTCCTACATGTTTTGTGCCTGGATTTTTTTTTTTTTAAAAGATTTAACATTTTATGACTGAGGTATCCGTTTTTTGTACACCATCTTCAGTTCCTGAGATTCTCTTTTTCATGTTTTATAATCTGTTTGTGAAGCTTGCCTCTGAGGTTTTTGTTTGACATCCTAAATTTTTGATTTTCAATTTTATTTCCATTTGTTGGGCTTTCCTTAATGATACTATTTCTTTATAAGTTCAATTTTTTATGTCTTGAAATGTCTTCATTATTTTATTAAACTCTTAGTGCTTTCATGAGCTTCCTTGAGCATATTCATGATTGCTATTTTGAAGTCTTTGTCCTGTGCTTCCGCTACATTCCGTTCTCAGGGCCTACTCCAGCACAGTCGATGGCTTCCGGAGGGGCACACTGTTCTGGCAGTTCACGTTTGTGGTTTTGTGCTGGGAACCAGGCATCTGGAGTTAGGATGTGTAAGGTGTTTTTGGTGTAGATGTCTGGACTTGGATGTTTCATTCTTTAGTTGCTGTTGCTCATCTTGGATCTTAGGCAAGTAGGTGGCTGTGGTGTCCCAGTGAAGGGTGCTTCTGTGGGAGTGGATATGGCCTAGAAGAGAAGACTGTGTCCCAGCCCCTGGGGGGCCCTGGCTACAATGCTTCTATTGATTGTTGGCTGACACAAGGAATGGCGATGGTTTGAGGGTAGAAAGTATTTCTAGGGGATCAGGGGCTGACAGAAAGGAACGGAAGAAGAAAGAAGGCTAAGAAGGTTGGTGGGAAAGAGCTAGGCTGAGCCCCCTGGAAATGGAGGTTCTTTGAGAGGAAGGGCTCCTGCAAGTAGGCTGTTAAAGGTCTTAGAGTGAGTCTACTTTGCATGTTTAAAAATAGTATGTCCTGGCTGGTACTTTTTTACACTCACTCATAGGCACCTGTGGGTTTATAGATGACACTTTAAAGGAGAATCTTAAAAAGCAAACATACATATAGAACAAGTTCAAATATTCATATTCCACCCCCTGCCGTGTGTGTGTGTGTGTGTGTGTGTGTGTGTGTCTGTCTGTCTGTCTGTCTGTCTTGTCTGTCTTTCTGTCTGTCTCTTTCTCTCTCTTTCCCTGTGTTTGTGTCTGTTTCCATCTCTATTTGTCTCTTTCTCCCCCAACTCCCCATCCCCTTCAGTCTCATTTAAGTGAGGAAACCCAGAGCTTACTTAGCACTAGGTAAGCAAGTGCCGTCCCTGAGCTAGTCCCTAGCCTTTTGTTTACACTTTGCAAGCATCCATGCAGAAGCCTGCAAGTTCAAGTCACTGTTCTTAGGGCCTCCCAATCTGCCTGTGGTGGAGAGCACACTCAGAGAAGCACCTCCTTCCCTCTGGGGCTGCAGGAGGAAACCATTTCCCACCTGGTGTAAGAACTGCTTCTAAAGACTAAGTAGTAACACATGGCTGCTTCAGTTTTCAGTGTTCAGACTGCAGCATGACCTTAAAGAAAGTTTAATTCACTTGTGGGATGATCTAGGCCGTCCTTAGTGATGCACTCGATGATCTGTCTTAGAAGTGATGCTTGCGTGGTGGACCAGTTACGGCTGTGATGGAGACTTCCCGTCTTATCCCTCCTCTTTCTTCTGAGCCAGCATTGTTTCTGCTAAGACTTTCTAACCCATCTTTTTTCCCTTCCTCTGTCCTAGAACCCAGGGCCTTGAGCGTGCTCAGCAACTTTGTAACCACTGAGTTACATCCCAGCCCTTCTTTTTTATATTTTATTCAATTTATTTCAGACTCTATAGGAGGTTACTTTGTTCTTGTTGTTTGTTCTTGTTCTATAACACAAAAATCAGTTTAAGTTTTATTTAATGCTTGGCTGAGTTCACTGTATGTCATCCCAGGAGAGGCTTGGTGTTGGCTCCCGCCTTTTCTACTTAATATTGTGTGTGGATTAGTCACACTTCTCAAGGCCATGGCTTTCTGAGCTGGAAGAATAAGCCTGGATTCATAGCATTGTGGGCTTGATCCATGCCCATAGAAGTTAGTGAAGTTTACCATGGCATATATTGTTACCTGTGCAGCTTTCTTATATAATGTTACTGAAGGTACTCAAACCAAGGACACCATCTTCTGTTTTTTGAAAGCTCTGTACTTGGATGAAGTCTCCTGAAAACTCATGAGACTTTCTCCCCCAGTCTAGTTCTTTCTGTGGCAGTGACCAACGATGCAGGTAATGAGCTATGCAGTCAAGGAGGCTGCACTCCTGAGCCCATCTAGTGCAGTCAATTATAATCGTTGAGTAAAAGTAATCAAAGCAAGTGTTTCTTTTAAGTTTTCCCTTCCATCGTACCTTTCTAACTGTTCTCCTTGACCAGCCTTGCTTTCTGAAAACAATGTGGTTTTCATTGGAACAGATTTCAGGGTCCTTCATTCTGTGTAAAAAGTCACCTGTGGGCCTTAGGGGGGGTTAAGCACACTGGCATATGAGAATCAGCATATTTGACATTTTCCATATTTTGCTGGTTACTGTTACTGTGGCCAGGTAGCGGAGGGCACAGAAACTCTTGATGGCAAATAGATTTCTGTCAGAGGCAGCAGAGGAAGACAGGAGGAGCGGGAAGTTCCTGCCTCCTCCTTTGCTGTCCTTTGCCTGGGACACTAGTCTTTTGCTTGGGTTACCCCATTCCTTATAACCCCCCCTTTAAACCTTATTTATGTAGACTAGCCATGTTGGAAATAGCCTGATGGGGCTCTGGGCTTGATCCTCAGCACCAAAATAGAGACAGAGAACAAAACAGCTTGATAAACCACGAAGAACTTTGAAAACCAAAGAAGAAAGCAACTAAGGAAGGCACTGTAAGAAGTGCCCCTCCATTGTGGTTCTGCTCCTGAGAATCTGAAGAAGTGAGTCAACTCATGTCTTCCCAACAGCTGAGGGAGGGAACAGCTGACTTGCCTCCCATCTTTGATTTGAAGACTCTTTCTCCTATTGTGGAATGAAAGCTGTCTTCTATCAGGGCTGAACACAGTCAGATACTAGCTAAAATGGAGGAGACTTCCATATTCAGTAGCTAGTGACAGCAGGGCAGAGGCTGGCTCTATTTTGACACATGTCAATAAGTGACAAAACACTTTTTGTTATAAAATGCTTACTCATTTTAAACTTAGAAATCTTTTACACTTCTACTAGATTCTCCTATGGAGCAATTAGAAAACCAGATTTTGGGAAAATTCAACCATCTTTTTTCATTAATAAAGTCACCCCACCTCTGCCTTTTGTCTGTCCCCTTTTCTTCTTGCTGTCTCCCTTATGGGTTTTGTTCTTTCCCCTCATGCTCTAAAATTCAAGAACTCGCCGAGTTTGCTGGCAGCTATATTGACTGGGTTGTAATTTTTAAAGACCATGGAACAACATTATTTTGGTTGAAGGGCATTTAAATGAATGGAGGGCAAACAGGCCACATCATATTATAAATCCTTATAAGGACTTTAAGTTTCTTCTGGAACATAATGTGATTTGTCAGTTGTCACCCTGTGTGAATTACAGATATCATCAATCATGAGAGAGAAAAATTCCTATTTAAATGTTTGATCATTTGTCTTAAGAAAATGTGGTTTTTTTCCCCCCCATTTCTTTTAGAGTCAGAGCCTTATAAGCAATAATGAGTTGGATTCCCACTGGCAGCACTGACCACTGGGGAGTGTTCATGAGTGAAATACAGGTTGACTTGTCTCAGATTAGATACTGCTCACACAGCCCTTGGGGTTCTTGAGCTCCCAAGCTTTGGTGTTGATGGGCAGAGGGCCTGTAATGAAATGCATCTCTGTTTGTTGCATTTCCTGTGAAGTTTCCCTCCTTCTGTTTTTATATGTAGATCTTTTCTTGTTCTTGGTGAGAACCTAAGTGAAAAAAGAAAACTGGGTGTTTCTTCTGTGGGTTCTTCGATGTAATAAAATTGCATTATCCCAGTTAGATCTGTCCATATATGTATCTTTAAGAAAAAAATATTATTTTGTGAATTACCTTTGAATTACTTTAAGATTGTTTCTTGTTATGTGGTGTTCCTAGGAAATGGATTCCTCATAGTGGACAGCTTTTATAAAATTACCCGCTGAGAGAGAGATAGATGTTAGCTTGTGATATCATTGTCACTCTTTGTCTTTGATTACATTTCTCACTTGGCTGTCGGTTTTTGCTCAAGTTTTCTCCTTGGAGCCTATTTGAAGAGCGTTTATGTGGAATGACAGATATGCAGTGGTGCAAAAATGAGGGTTTTGGTAGAACTTGAACTTTATGAGATTAAAGTGATTAAAGATGATTTCTTTATTAGCAGCTAACTATAAACAGCTTTACTACGCTTCTTTTTGCTTTTCATTTAGATAGCTCTTCTGCTTTTTCTCTTCCTCCCTCCCTCCCTCCCTCCTTCCCTCCCTCTCTCCCTTCCTTCTTTCCTTCCTATTTTTTCAGTGTTGAGAAGGACTATTAGGAAGAATTTTTAAGTTGATTTTCCCCTGGTTCCACTTCACATTTAAGTGCTATCCCTGGCTACTAAAAAGGAAGTAGCTATTTCCTCATAGCATCATTAGCTGGCAAAATGTTGATTCTCAGGTGCAGTGCGTCTTTTGTGTTCGAAGACGCCGAGAGCAAGGAAAACATTTATGAAGAGGAGTTTGCTTGGCTTAGGATCCCATTCCCTTTTGCTTCCCTCAAGAGTGGTTGCTTACTGATGTCCTCTGAAGCACGAGCACCTGTGTATTTGCTTGTCTGCTCTCGAGTTCAGTTTCCCCCGGTTTCAGGATTTCCCATGGTCTGACTAATGCAGGCCCCATGAAGTCTCTTGACATGGAGGGGTACTGCTGAATTCTGACTGGCAGCATTTGAATCACTCTGCCAAGTACCAAAGTTTTGCCACAACTCTGATCACCAAATCAATTGGCATCCCAGCAGCCTTATGTATTTGTTCACTTTATGTTCATCTTTTCTGTATGGGAAGTCCTGGGGAAAACTTTTGAACTAAGGCCTTTCTGTTTTCTTTTACTGTAAAAACCAATAATATTCCTGCGGTGGTTTGACTGAGAAAGACTACTGTAGGCTCATATAGTTGAATACTTGATCTCCATTTGGTGGAAATGCTTTGGAAGAATTAGGTATGGCCATGTTGGAAGAGGGCTATCACTGGCAGTCAGGGTGGGCTTTGAGGCTCATGCTATTTCAGAGAGGGCTCCCCCATCTTCTGTCTCGGCCTCTGCCTCTCTGCCTCGTGCTTGTGGGTCGGATGTAAGTTCTCAGCTACAGTGCCTAGCCTGCCTCCCTGCTGCCATGTTCCCCACCATGATGATCATGGACTAGAACCCCCTGGAACTGGAGCTCTAAATTAAATGCTTGCTTTTATAATTTGTCTTGGTCATGATGCTTTTTCACAGATAGGCAGACACATGGGGTTGGTGGGAGGCAGAGGTAGGGGAAGGAGAAAGAGAAATGTGTATGTGTGTTTGTGTGTGTGTGTGTTTACATGTGCAGTGGAATCTTGAGTTCAGGCTGGTAATCTGTGTTTTATTCCAGCAACTTACAGTTGTTTATAATGCCTTCTCTGGCACATTTTCACACTTTATGTGTAAGAAAAGACTCACACATTTATCCTGAATAGATTTTCCTGTTTGCTTAATGAAAAGGAATTTGCCTTGAAAGACCTCCCAGTTATGCTTTCTCTGCTGCTCGATGGCCCTGAAGCTGCCCACCCCTGCCCTTATTGCCATGGCTGTGCACAGACCTAACTGCTTCCTGCTTTCATCCATGCCAGCCATTAGGCTGCCAACTCATCCATGCTGAGGACAGAAGAGAGACGGGATGAGAAGAAACGACAGAGTAGAATTATTCAATAATCACAGAGACTACTCTCAGCCCCATTACAATGTCTTGAAAAATAACTACTTTTATGGCAGGGTCTCTCTTGTAGCCCAGGCTGCTGTTAAACTCTGTGTGGCTGAGGATGATCATAAACTTTGATCTGCCTGCTTCCACCTCCCACATGCTAGGGTTACAGGCATGTGTCAGTTTACTTAATCTAGCTTTATTTTCTTTCATATCATTCCCCAGCCCCCACAAGCTCTGTTGCCCAGGTTGGCCTTGACCTTGTGATCTTCCTGCCTTTGCCTACAAACTGCTTGGACTACAGGCAAGTATATACATACGTGTAGTGTTTTAAAATAAAGCTCACCCATGCATGTCTGTTAGTATGTAGGAGCTTGAGACTCACAAGCAGCACACTCATCCTGGAGTTGGTCCTGGTTACTGTTTTCACAGAAGAGAATCACAGAGGTCAGATTCCTTTCCCAAAGAGGTCATGTTCTAGCAGCCTGCTGTGGTCCCTGCTTTTTAGAGAGCTTGGTGTTGTTCTCCAGCTCTAGAAAGAGTGTCATGTATGTACGTTCTGTCATCGCTGGCCCAGCATTGATTTGTAACAGTGAGGTGAGTCTGTTGTAGTTTTTAGCATCAGGGTCTTGGTGAAGAACATTTCACAGTTTTAAGTGTTTTGTAAAACGGAAGTATCCTGACCTCTGAGGATAGAATCCATTTATTCTTTGTTTCTTTTTTTCTTAAAATACGTTCACTCCCTCTCTCTGAGTTTGAGGCCAGCCTGGTCTACAGAGTGAGTTTTAGGACTTCCAGGGCTATCCAGAGAAATCCTGTCTCAAAAAATAGACAGCAGCAGCAACAACAAAACCAACCAACCAAACAATTCATTTCTTTACAAGGTACAGTCTCACTGTGTTACCCAGGGTGACCTCAGACTCAGCAGTCTTACACCGTGTCTCCCGTGGTTATAGGCATGCACTAGTGTGGTTAGCTCTGAGTCCTTTTGGGTTTCAGATGTCTGGTCTTAAGCTTTTTCCTGCCCCAGGTTGGTGAATAACCTTTTGTTTATGTTTTAGGTAGTGGAAAACTTGCCTTAGAATAGTTTAAGCAAGAGCACTTTTGAGTCAGGCAGGTTGAGCTCCAGGCTATCCTAAGCTACAGTGTAAGACTCTTGGAGGCAAAAAGGATTAAGGACAGAAATTTTGAGGTAACTACAGTGTGATGGGCAAGGGGCAGGAGCTCAAAGTAATGTCCTGGGCTCTACCTGGGCTCGGGTTGGGATTTTGTGAAAAGTTGTTTTAAACTATCCTGAAGTCAAATTGAGCTTTATGGCTTCATTCTGACCACCAGGGATTAACTTACAAAGTAAACAGTGATGGACTGGTACATATGTAAATTTCTACCCTGGAGATGATTATTCAGCTCAAGGTGCTGAGTTTATGTCAAAGAATTATGATCAAATAATTTCTCATTAAATTGGTAAGCATTTGCTCAGAAGTGTCCTTAAACAGTTCTCTTGAACAATTAAAATAACTTTATTGCTCTTTTTATGTCTGCCACTAAACTTGAGAAACTAAATCTTATCGAAAGGAAAAGGAGATGACAAAATGGCAGGTCAGATTGTACAATTATGTAAATACAAGCCCATTTCCCTCAAGGAGAGCGACATACCTTTTAAATGAGATCAGTCAACACGTCTCTTACAATTGCCTTCATTGGGCTAATGAATGTTTTTTTTTTTTTTTTTAAATTTTTGAAATAGTGCAGTTTTATTCACCTTACTAACAGCCCTCTCTGTGAGTGAATAAATCACTAGCTGCTGCTAATTCTAAGTGCTCGTAATCACTAAACAAAGGGTACTTGAGATTACACATGCTGTAAACCACACGTGGTAAAAAGCAATGCCTTTTTATCATCCACAACTTTAATGGAAAGAAAACGTTAATTTAGGGTAATGAAATAGACCTCTAAGTATGATTGGTGAATAGACATTAGGTTAATTAAAATGAGGGTATGCATCATTGCTATGGTGGAGCGACCAGCATGCAGGAGACAGATTCATTTAGTGCACGAATAGCACAATTCAGAGCTAGTCTTCCTCCCCACTAGGCCATCCCCCCTTCCCCCTACCCCACCCCCCAAAAAAATATTGCTGGGGCAGTGGTAGCACACAGCTTTAGATCCAGCAGTTGGGAGGCAAAGGCAGGCAGATTTCTGAGTTTGAAGCCAGCCTGGTCTACAGAGTGAGTTCCAGGACAGCCAGGGCTACACAGAGAAACCCTGTCTCGGGGTGGGGGGGAGGGGGAGTGGGGAACAGACAGAGCTAGTCTCCCTGAGCCAAGATTTACTACAGACAGGGCAAGAGAGATGACAAGGCTTTTTGTTTTTTGTCTCATTTTGCCTTTACCTGTCATTGTAGAGAACTTGCCACATTAAAGGTGAGAGTTTGTAGAGCCTTTGGAAAAAAATCAATTATATCTAAATTCCTCTGCGCATCATAGCAGATGAACGAACTACAAAGCAAGACTAAGCTATTGTGAAGTGCTCAGGTTTTGAATCGCAAGACTGAAAAGGTCAGATATTTAAAAGTTTTTTGGTTTGATAGATTAATGCATGTCCCATCCTGCAGCCGACAAGTTGTACAATGGATGGCAGTTAGTACAAAACCTGGTAACTGGTGGAAATGCAGAGAATTAGGGTCTGTGGAATGCTTAGCCACAAACTGACCATCAGTGTTAACACCCCGCCCCCTTCCTCAGCCAGGGCTCAGGGAAAGTTAGTGAGAACCAGGACTCAGGGCATACTGGACCAAACACTGTCTTCTAGACACGATGGAGCCATTACGCTCATGAACCCACAGCAGCTGTAGTTGTCTGTACAAGACCACACAAGCTCAAGCTAGTCAGCACTCCAGTGTGGAGAGCGGACAGCCTCACAAGTCCCCTTCCTTAGACTGTTTGTTGGTTATTGACAGCTTCGGGTATGTGTGTGTGTAGGGGGAGAATCAGTTTTCTTTCCTATACATATACTTAGATGTACACGAGGTATCTGAATAGTTGAAATTATACTTGGTGTATTTAAAAAAAGAGAGGATACAAAATTGGGAGGGGATATGGTGTAGGTGGTAGATCTGGAGAAAAGGGAGTGAATATGATAAAATCTATTGTATGAATGTATGAAATTCTCAAAGAATTAATATAAAAGTATTACACTAAATATTTATTGCTTTCTAAAATTGCAATGGGGATGTTGTACAATTTCTTAGTTATTAGTGTTTTTCTGTGCCTAACACTCAAGACTAACTAGATCGTGTGTTAGCTAGGTGACTAATTTGCTGATTGAATTTACTGAAGAACCCAGTACTTCACTGTAGTATGTATTTGCTCTTTGGTTTTTCTTTATTTGGTGTTAGCTTTTTATTTTTTGGTCTTTGATTCTTTATTCTCAAATATCTTAGTGCAGTGCTGACTGGAAGCAGCTATTCAGTGCGTACTTCCTGCTTTCCTTAAGAAGGCTTGGATGTGTTTAAACAGGTACTAAGGTCAGTATGGTCTTTAGTTATCATCTACCTCCCCGGGATATGCCTAACTTAATGTGCTAATTTCTACTTAGGTCTTTTAGCCAGGAATAGATCATGCTGTCCAATGGTCATCCAGTCTGCCCTTCCCCATTAGCTTTTTGTTTGCCATCTGAGGATGGCTGAGTAAATGTTCCATCGGGTGCCTGACCTTGTAAGGTTGCTGTGTGATGTTGTCTACAAAGCATGGTGGGCTACATGCATAGCTATCCTAGGACTTGTACAGCCCTCAGGTTGGACATACGTATGAGCAGTCGTAAAGCAAATGATGATAAACCTAATGACTTGTATGGTCAGTTAAGTAAGAACTGGTTCTGAGCCCAGTATTTCACGGGCACTTTCTGCCTGTTAGGCTTTCTTGGGAAGGCTATAGAGATTAATAACGGAACCAGCTCCTCTGACTCTATAAATCAGAATTTATGGAGCTGAGATTCACTTTTCTTCTTCCAGGTACTTAGTTTTGAGAAAGTCTTCTGTCTTGTTTTCGCCTGTCTGTTTTCCTGTAAATGACGTCAGAGGCATTTAATGAGTTTACAAAAAGGATATATATTTAATAGTTTCATGACATATAATATTAACTTAGCAGAGCTTGATCCAGTAAAAGTTTAATGCGTATATTAGAAGTGAATGCTTACTCTGTAAATGGATTCACATTAGGATTTTTATAAGTCATTGACTTAGACATTTAGCAGGTCTCATTTCTGTCTCATTTTTTTTTTCCAGTAAGGCTCATTTAAAGTGTTTAGCAAAAATGAAGGAGTTGGAAAATTTTGTTGAACCTGAGCTGGGTCAAAACACACACACACACACACACACACACACACACACACACACACACACACACAAAATGAAGGCATTATAATCTCTCTTGTTTTCAAGATTATACTTTCTTGGTATGTTTTTTTTTACGTGTGATCTTTCTTCCTAAGCCTTCATCTTTTATTTCCTCATGGCTTCCCTTTACCTGAGATTTAATTTTGGCACATCAGAAAGAGGCTCAGGTTCAGTCTAACACTGTCACTGTTGCTAGCTAGCTCTTTCTCTCCTTTGCATTTCCAAGGAAATGCATTGGGTTGATTTGTGAGTCAGTTACAGTAATGTTGAGCAATGTTGAAACAGCAGCAACAAAGGGCCCGAACTTTCCCATTCATCTCCTGTGTTTGTCTTGGGTTTGTTGGGAACTGTATTCTGTGTTGTCTTTATTCTAGGCCCCAGGCTGCAGCCATCAGCTGAAGGAATTCTTAGACACAAAGTGTCGAATTCTGACTTATGCACCTTCAATTTAGAAAGAGTAGATCACTTTATCTCACTTTTCATGGTCAATGAGGATACCCAATGAATGAAAGATTGATGGTATAAAGAAATCCATGCCTTCCATATTTGGTGGGCAGCACTTTCAATTACTTATATACTTAGCTTCTCCATTTAACCTCACTTCAGAGCCAATTCTTTCCTCTGGACCACACACCTGTCTTGTCATAGGAGATAGGAAGTCTGGCAGGATGGATTGTCTCCACACTCATGTGAAGTCTGTAGCTTCTGGTATGTGCTGTGTACTTTCCCTACAAGGCAAGGCTGAGCCATGTGACCTGATCAGCTCCTGGAATGTAGATAGGCCTGAAGTATGCCAGCCTGGAATGGACTCTTTGAATGGAGTTGGTGGGCTATGGGTTGAATTCTCTGCTAAGCACACAAAATGTCCTAGGTAGAGACTGCTCCCTTACTGTGAATGTGGTATGGACATCTATTGTGGCATACCACTCCGAGCCTAGAGATGTGACTAACAACAGGAGCTGACTTGATATAGCAGCGGGATTGGAGTAAGGCAGCTTAGGTGTGGGTGTTAGCTCTGCTAAGTTTGCAATTTGGGGTAAACTTATTTAAGTTTTTTGAGGCCGTGTTTCTTGTGAAATGATAATAAAGTCTCTGACAGTTCTGACATGAAGATTAAGTTGGATGGCTTTAACAGAGAGCTTAGGATGGCTCTCAGTATACAGAAGAATTCACAACACGTCACTTTCTTTCCCTTAAATTTCCTCCTTAACATATGTTATTTAAACACACGGTTTGGAAATTCCCTTAGTAAGCATTAATTGTGAGATTAGAATTGGGTAAAATGGTCTTCATTATAGTCCAGTTGTAAGAATTTCTTTCTCATGCAGCTGAAAATGTGCTAACAACTGTTCTTGTCTTCAAATGAGAGAATAGTGATGATTAGTCTTATAGTTGGCAAGATTACAACATACCTCTGACCCTTTAACCATTTTAAGATGAACTGCTCTGCTTCTTGAGTAGTTAGGTTTAATGGAGAGGCCTACTGCTAGCATGACCCAGTCTCCTCCATGCTGGTTGGCCTACTGCTCTGCCATGAAGACAACATGTAGGCACGCATACACGCATGCGTGCACCCCCCCCCCCCCCCGCCACCCGCATGAAAAGAAGAGTTTAGGGTGGAGAGAGAACAGGCATTCGGAGAGAGGGAGGACTGAGGGTTTGAGGACATGGAGGTTTGTGAGGCCTGTGTGATATGGGACATTGTCAAAGGTGAAATCCATAGGCCAGCTGGAAATGGAGACATGGCCATCTTGAGCCTAGACTTTGTTGGGGAGGCTCCCTTGCTGGTACAGAGTGTCACATTACAGTGCTTACGTTTGCTTCTGCTCTTACCCTTCAGCTTGTTGGATTGAGTCATCCACACCTTACCGCTTTCAGAGCAGCACTTACGTCAGTGTTTAACTGAGTGACCAGCTGACGTAATCAGTCATCTAACAGTGAATGTGATGATGTATCCCCAAATCTGACCTGTTTCTTTTTTTTAAAGTCTAAGAATATTTAACGTTTTTGGACCATTTCATATACAGTGTATCTACCCTCAGTTCTCCAACTCCATCTGGACCCTCCTCCAAAATGTTCTCGTTACCTTTATTCATCCTCCCCAACTTTAAAACAGCCCACCGAGTCCAATTAGTGCCCTCCCTGTGCATGTGGGCATTGGGCCATCCATGGAACACAGGCAAACACTACCATCAGCCCCACTCCTGAGGGGAAATGACTTCTCTCCATCCAGCAGCTCCTCAGCTAGGGTGGATAATAAATTCCTATCTATTATGAAGATAATTCCTTCATCTGTTTGGAGTATTTGTTGGCCATGGTTCTGTGCAGGTAACGCCATCTTCTGCCTCCTCCTTTGTTGCCTTCTCTTCGGTGATGCTCTGTGAGTGCGAGGAGATTGATGGCGATGTCCCAATTAGTGCTGACCACGTGCTACAGTAACTTATTCTCAGCCATTTGACCAGTTGTGAGCCTGAAGTAATTGCTGTCTTTGGCAAAAAGAAGCTTGTCAGACCACGGTTGAGACCCGCACCAATCTGTCTGTGTCCTAAGTGTAGTTTCTACTTTTCCCTCTAGTGTTTCCCCATGTTTTGGTCATATTATTAAGATCTGCAGCTGTGGGAGTTGCTCATTGTACAGGGGGAGATCAGGAGCTGGCTTTCAGTTGTCTGTGTAATGCACCTTTCCCAGAATCATTTGTTGAAAACTCCATGATGGCTGTGCTGTGTGGCCTTAACCATGCTGTTCTTAATGCCATGGCTGTAGAATATAACTTAAAACCAGGCATGGTGATGTGCCTAGCAGCATGAAAAGCGTTGTTTTTGCTCGGGAGTGCTTTGCCTAGCTAAATGCATTTATGCTTCCATATGAATTTTAAGATTGCTTTCCTTTGTCTGTGACAAGTGTAGATTGGTATTGTATTGGATCTTGAGATTGCTTTTGGTAGGATGGCCATAATCGCAATACTCATTCTTCTAATTTCCTGAGCATGGGGAATCTTCCATATGCTTGTATTTTCCCAAAATTTTCTTCAGTGTTTTAAAGTTTTTATTATGGAGTTTTGTCATATCCTTACGTAGGTTCATTATAATATGGATGGATGGATGGACTGATTGGTTGAGACCTTTGGAAATGGGATTGTTTCTCAGTCTGGTTGTCATTGGTATACAGGAAGGTTATTGATTTCTGTATGCTAATATTTTATCCTGCTGCTTTGTTGAAAGTGCTATCAGTTATAAGAATTTTCTAGTGGAGTCCTTCTGGTCTCATATTCAGACTCACACCAGCAAACAGAGGCACCTTGACATCTTGCTTTCCTATTTTTATCTCTTATTTTCTTCTCCTGTCTTATTGCTCTAGTTAAGACTTCCAGTACTATATTGATACTAGTAGAGAAAGCATCTTGTTCCTGATTCTAGTGGGAGTGTTAGCTATAGGCTTGCTGAACGTAATCTTTATTATGTTGAGATATATTCCTTCTATTTCAAGTTTCTTCAGGATGTTGGGTTTTGTTAAAAGCCTTTTCCGAGTCTATTGAGATAACTGTGTGATTTCTGTTCTAGAGTTAAATTTATAACCTATATTAATTCATTGAGTCACCCCTGCATCTCTGGAATAAAGCCATCTTAATCATAGGGAGTGATCTTTGTGAAGTGTTCTAGTGTGGTTTATGTCATCTGTTTAAACACTTGGTGTCTATATGCAGTACTACTTTGGGGTTGTGACACTTTGGGAATGTCAGGCTTAGTTGATGGATATGAGCCACTGATCTTAGGGGTTACAGCTTCACTGTGGCTCTGGCCTCAGTTCTTCCTTCTCTGGTGTGCCACAGTGTGAGCAAGGCACAAGTTTCCATTGCAGTGGGTCAGGCTGGAATAACATGCCTTCTTCACCATGGTAGGCTTTGTTACTTGAAGTAGAGAGCCCAAAGTAACCCCCTCCAGCCTAGAGTAGCTTCTCTCAGTACTTTGTCATAGTGCAAGTGGCTAATGCAGATGGCGCTGCTGCCTTGTTACCCATAGTTCCAGTATAGCTGTTTTCTCAGGCCTGAAGGAGAAACTTCAGAACAACAAGTAGTTTGTTAGATACCAGGATAATGGGGATAGAAACGAAACAGTAGATAGTCTACTGTTGACTGGCAGGTACCAGCAGAAAAGACAAGGGCATGTGTTTAGTGTTTAAAGTGTTGACAGTTGGTGAGCCCTTCTAAGAGCTTTGATGGGTTTTCAGGAACATCCCTGCATCTCAGTCAGCTCCTCCTTTGAGAGCTGAAGGCTCTGCAGACTCTCAGATGGCAAGACTTCTGAAACTACTGAGTGGATAATCCTTTCATGCTCTCTGTCTTCTGTAACAGGTTGAATATGCTCCTGACTGGGCTTCACATCTCCCTTGTTAAAGGATGCCTTTTAAGAATCTGCTAATTCAGATCTTTGGCTAGGCCAGGCTTATGGCCCACAGGCTGATTTTCCTCAAAGAACAAATGAACAAGCAAACGATTACCTTTAGATTGAGCTTTGCAGCTGACTTGTAGGTGTGACTTCTGAAGTCTCTGTAGTTTGATTTACGACCAAAGTGATAGCATTAATTTTACAAGTGCTTTTAAGCTATGTGTTCTTTGCTCTTAGAACTTCCCTATGAAAAATGAAGAATGACTCTTTAGCCAGGTTTTATTGGGATAAAGATCAATTTTATGAAGCCTGACGACTTCATATTCTGAATTTTACCTGAGCAATGTTCCAGCTTAACTGAATGGTGTATCGACTCTCTCATCAGCTACCTTTATTGATTAATGACACAGATAAGAAAGATGTACCTTGTTGTATGGGGATTAGACAGGAAACTACAAGTCCTTCATATCTCAGACAGCTAATATAAGTCTATATTTATGAATGGCATGATACATGAAAGAGAAGGAAAGCCCAGGGTTTAGTTACGACCGGGGAGAAGTAGGGCAAAGGGAGAGAAAGCCTTGTGGTGATCTAGCTTTGAAAGGAGGGGCAGCTACCTGGGTGGCCAGCAAGCCTTTGATGCTGGCCAGCGAGTAAGTGTGCTGACCGATGGTTTTATTGATCACAATCAACTCTGGACAGGTTTGAGGATGTGCACTTTTCCTAAGACCACAGGCAATTCTTGTTCCTTCAAGAACCTCCAAACAGAATCTGTGTATAAAATATTGGGAGCTTCAGAGGCCGTCAGTGCTGGCTGGTGCCTTCCACTGCACTGAGTTAGCTGCTTCTGGAATGGTGTATAAACCAAAGCAATGACAGTCAGTCCACAAAGCATACTGGCTAGAAAGTAAGAGAAGACTCTTGGAGAATTCATGTTTAAGGATTAAAAAATGCTGCTCATAGCAAAAGATAGCACGGTCAGAACTCGGCTTCAGGGACATGTGTGTCTGAGTGGTGGATACTCTGGCTAGGCAGGCTCTGCAAACTGCTGTCTCTTCTGCTTACTAGGGACAGTGACAGGTATGGTTGAGTGAGGTAGGGAGAATGAAGCTCCGACACATGGCTGTTCCATGTCCATTATCTTCAGGATGGTGACAGATATGACGACTTCCAATTGCCAAGCTAAATCAAAACATTTCAGAGTGGTGGATGGTTTCTGAGCAGTTTGAAAGAATAAGAGGTAAATGATTAATACAAAACCTATGCAAGTGTAAAAGTCTGAGTGTAGCAGAAATCTTCCTGAAAATTAAGGGTATGAAGAACGCTGTTCGGTGGTCTTTGAGAATAATTTATCTGTCAACACTTCCAGTTCTGTCCATTTGGATCTAAGGTTTTGACTTTGCTACGCTTTGTCCTAAAACCTTTGAATCAGTGCTGTCTTTTCTCACTACTGTTTTATCCTCCTTGATAAAAGGCTGTTGATCTTCAGACCACCAGAAACAAGAAAAATAAGACTAACCCCTTTCTTACCAGGTTCCTGAACTCTGAATAACCACAAGGGAGCCCTGTGTGCCGAACACTGCTCTGCCCTTTCTCTTTAAAGCATCACAACTACAGGTTTTGAGTAATTAGTGTATTCCTTGTACATTATTAAGTACTGTTTTGTGTTGATTAATTTACTTTTTAATAGAATCCTTGAAGGTGTATATATATTAGCATTAGGTTTCTTGGTCCTTGACGCAGTTATGCCAGCGGACACTCTGAGAATGGAACTGAGCCAAACAGAGGGAAGAATATTGAGTGGGATTCATGATTGCATTTTCCCAAGTTCCCGGAAAACAAAGGTTGTTGGCTAACTTGGGGTCTTAATTTGCTCAGGGAGAGAGACTCCTGTGGAAGGGATGTAAGGACAGGTCACAGGCAAAGCGTATTCTGCTTGTTGGTTCAGGAGCTGCCTGTTATTCCATTCAGACTGGGTGTTACCACTAGGTCATGGTGGGTTGGAGTCTGATGCCTGTGTAGAAGGGCCTGTGCTGTGTGTGTTTATTGTCTGACTGCAGTTGAATCAGCCAGCCAATCCCAGGACTGTGGGCAGTGCTTTTACTGTTAGCATCCTGTTGAGCCCATGTTTATTAGTTAAGTGGCCCCAGCTTGTTGAGGGAAGACAGTGAAGCAGGTGTCTTGACGACAGTTAGATGACATGACCCTAGGCTTGTCCTCTGTCACTTCAGGAACTGTTAAGCCTGTTTTTCATGTGAGGAAGTTGAGGTTAGTAACTTTACTGCTGTTTGTACCCATGGACCCTGTGTGCCCCATCACTGACACGGCTTTACAGTTGGAAACGTTACAGGGAAAGACCAAAAGTGTGTGAGCATTTGTTGCTCAGTATCAGCCCGGTGTTAACTGCTTTGTGCTAGCACACTACCAATGGGACCGTGCTTTTTGGGATTTTACCTCTTATTTTGGTTACTGCGAATCTAAGTGCCTAGGAAAAATCTTGTACTGTAGAGTCTGCTCAGAAGCAGTGACCTCGAGGGTAAATAGCAGGAAGTAAGTAGTGGTAGACATCCTAGGGGCATTGAGACATTTAGGTGAGTTAATTCAGAACTGTGTTTTGTTGGGAGTGTCCTGATTCTTTTACCATTCCTTTTGAATATCTTGTAAGTACATTTTCTTTTTCTTTTTTATAGCAAGTATTTTCTTTTTTTTTTTTTTTTTTTTTTTTTGGTTTTTCGAGACAGGGTTTCTCTGTGTAGCCCTGGCTGTCCTGGCACTCACTTTGTAGACCAGGCTGGCCTCGAACTCAGAAATCCGCCTGCCTCTGCCTCCCGAGTGCTGGGATTAAAGGCGTGCGCCACCACGCCCGGCTATAGCAAGTATTTTCTTGTGATACTTGTCACAACTCAGAACTCAGAACCCCAAATAAGACACATAGGGCACATTGGCTAAACACTGTATATGGCATAGTTGGGAATATAGCTCAGTGGGAAATCCTTTGCCTAGCAATCATACCTCCTGGATTTGAGCTCTAGCTTTGCAAAATAAGCATTACAATATAATTATGGGGTTGCTTTTGTGAGAAGGATTTTTTTTCCTCAAGTACATCCAGAGTAAAAGCTCCTGGTCTAAAACAGCACTTAGTATTTTCCCCATGGTTACTTGCTTCATTCTGAACTTCAGGTTTTGATGCTAGGTTTATCACAATATTTGTAAACCCTGAAGCAGAGGTGGGGTAGTTTTGAGGCAAGTGCCCCATGGAGAGACACTGGCTAGTCAGGCAGCGATTTCAGTATCAGCAATTTTGTGATTATTATGGTGTGTGTTTATTGCTGGCAATTGGTACTTTTTACAAAGAGCCTGTTTAACTGCTTCTCCTCCCAAGTGAAGAGCCACGAGCCTGAGTTTCCCTCTGGAAACGGTTTCTGCAGAGCACTGTGCTTCTGGCTCATTCCTTTCCAGCCTTTGAAAGCGGAGACTTTGAAATGAGAAGTGTCATGCAAGGTGAACTATTGGTATTTTCACAGCAGGCAGATTTTACCATCTTCTTTGTAAAAACACCATTGAATCACATTTATGGTTTTGTCACCTTTACAATGAGAACAGATAGTGACATTTAAGCCTAGGAAAATCCAGTCTCTGATATCGACTGTTAATGTGGAAATCTTGAAGAAGCAGGTAGAACATTGTGACCTTATGATGTGAATTCTTTAATTAGAGCATACAGATCAGTCAAATATTTGACTTATTGATTTTTGGAGAACCAAACTGTTTTGTATGCAAGGTATGAACATAGTAGGGGATGCTGCCCTTGATTCAGAATAAACAGTTAGTCAAGGTCTTGTCCAGAGTAAATAATATACATTTCTACTATTTTAGTGTACACTAACAGAAATGATCAGCTACCTCATTTATAGCCATCCATTTAAAGTGATGGTTGGTGTTTCTAGCACCAGTTGTCTAAAATAGCATTAGCTGGTAACTATGTACATTTAAAAGTACAGCATATTAGTGGTTCTAGCCCATCTCCAGTTCTTTTGTGTCATTGATGGACCCACAGAAACACTTTCTATGAGGAACTCACTGGGATAGGTTGCAGGTAGGTGATTTTCATTCTGTTTCCTGGCCTCCATTCCAGTCTCCAGAATTCCTCCTAGTCTTTGGGTAACCTACTTACAGGAGCTCCCTCCCACCTTACTCCCTGGGGATTCCACTTGTGGTGCCATTCCAGTGTCCCCCTAGCTCTTCTGGCTGCCCTTCTCAGCCTTTCTTCCAATCCATTTATGTTCCTTTGTGTCACATGTCAACCCTTAGAAGCAGACTCTAGCAGACACCACGGCCATAACGCTTGCCTGTGATCCAGCATGAGCAGCAGCAGCCTGAGAATGGAGCACCCACAGATCAGATCAGATCAGGTAGCTACAACAATAACCCCTTAACTCTTATAACTCCAGATGCCTCGGTCCAGCACAAAACCACAAACACACACAGCCGAGGTAGTATGCCTCCTCTAGAAACCAGTGACCCTATTGCAATAGGTTTGAGAAGCAGTTTGGCTGATACACAAGACAAGCTGAAGTACAATAGCAATTATGAATATGTTGAAGATTCTTAAAGAGGATGTTCAATGTGAATAAATGTATCAATGAAGGCTGTGAAAACATTGTTGAATGAAATACTGAAAACATCTTTATGACATGAAAATGGAGATTGAATCTCTACAGAAAACTCAAACTGAAGGAAAACCAGAAATGAAAAACTTAGGAAGTTGAACAAAAACCTCAGAGGTAAGCCTTGCCAACGGATTATAAGACATGGAAGAGGGAATCTACCTTGTTGAAGACAAGGTAGAAAAAAAATAGACAGCTCAGTCAGAGAATGTGGTTAGATGTGAGAAAATCTAGGCACAAAACAACCAGGGAATTTGGGAGATGATGAAAATACCAAACCTTACAAATAATACAGTGACTCTCAACCCGTGGGTCGCAGGGCGTAGCCCAGCAGCAAAACAGAACCATGATCAAGCTGGCCTCAACCTAGAGATGCAGGGTGACTGAGCATCCTTAATAAATATTCTTAATGTAATCCACCATATAAACTGAATCAAAGGCTAAAGCTCCATGATTATCTCATTAGATGCAGGGAAGCTGTGACAAAACCGAACATCCTATCGTAATAAAAGTCTGGAGAGACAGAGGGGACATTCCTGAACACAATAAAGACAGTTTACAGCAAGCCCAGAGACAGCATCAACAGAAACAGAGGAACTTAGTGAATATCCACTAAAATGAGGAACAAGACAAGGTTGTCCACTCTCCATATTTATTCAATAAAGTATTTGAAGTCTTAGCTAGAGCAATAAGACAGCTGAAGGACACCGAGGGGATATATATAGGAAGGGAGAAGTTAAATTATCTTTATTTGCATATAGTATGGTTTTATACACAAAAGACCCTTATACCTCTACCAGAAAACTTTACAGGTAATAATATTTTCAGCCGCTGGGTATGTTAGTATACAACTTTAATCTTAACACTTGGGAGACTGGTGTGTGGTGTGCAAATGGGTACAGCTACTGTGTATGTATGTTGTATGTATGTATGTATGTATGTTGTATGTATGTGATGGTTCCTCACAATGCTTGGAGTAAGTCTGTCTCATGAGCTGTATTATAGTACAGCTATACCACTCTTGAGCATACACCCGAAGGACTTCACCTCCTTCTGCAGAGAGCATGCTCATCCATGTTCACTGCTGCTGTATTTATAAGAGCCAGAAACTAGAGACAGCCTGATTGTAGAGCAGTCACTCTCGTGCCTAACTAGATGCTACACCCATACTGACTGGTATTCATGATATCGTAAGGTACTGTGCATGCTACCAGAGGAGAGGTAGTCGTCAACTGAGGAACCAACTCTGTGACCTAGAACAGTCGCTTGTGTGTTAGATATCCTGGCAGTAATGGCATAAATGTTGAGGAGTGTCTACCCACTTCTTATAATTGGATGTACGGCCCACTCTATGGGATGGAATCCTTATTTATCACTGTTAAAGTGCTCTAGAACCTGAGACCAGATAGCCCAGGAACCTGGGGAAAGCCTACTACTGTTATTCTGCTAAAGGAAAATTGCAATACAATTACTGTTAATGACAAACTGATATACCTGTAGATCAATACCTTACTCAAACCACATCAGACAAGGCTCTTCTTCCAGTAGATGGCTGTGAACACAGAGACAGGCAACTGGACAGTGTAGAGTGAGAGACTGATGCCCTACATGGGATATCTTCATCAAACCCCTTCCCTCTAGGCTCAAGGATTTATGAGAAAGGGGAAACAGCCAGAGGTGATGGTTGACTCCAAGTATTTTCTAGACACAACCGAACTGCTCACATATGAACGTCAAGGCTGTAGTACATTCATTTCCTCCTATCTAGTATTTTGGATGCTAAAATAGATTAAGCTACCAAGATACATTAAAAGAACCTTTCCATTTTATCTTAAGCTCACCCTAAGAAGTGGCGCACGCCTTTAATCCCAGCACTCTGGAGGCAGAGGCAGGCGGATTTCTGAGTTCGAGGCCAGCCTCGTCTACAAAGTGAGTTTCAGGACAGCCAGGGCTACACAGAGAAACCCTGTCCTCGACCCGCCCCCCCCCCCCAAAAAAAAAAAAAAAAGAAATAGAGATTGCCTTTAATCTGTTTAATAAATTCTACTCTGTAAAACAATAATGAAGGTTGATTTGTACTTGAGTGTTGAGACATTTTATCAGAATTACTTCATTTTCTTGATCTTCCAGTCACACCCTCTAAGCATTTGAAGATACTCTTTCTAATTTTGGGTAACCTCTTTGTCCTTGTAGGTTGTCTTCTAGCCATTTCTCTCCTTCACACCTTGGTCTGTGTAGTTGGCTCTGCATTTAGATTCTATCACACATTAGTTGTCTTCCATTTTTAGCTTTCTCATTGTTTTAGTAAAACATTCAGATAAGGGTGAGGGGATGAGGGTGGAGCTCTGGAGCGTTGGCTCAGTGGTTGAGAGCACTTGCTGCATTTCCAGAGGACCCAAGTTCAGTTCCCAGCACCCACATGGTAGCTTATAACATGGTAACTTATAACTCCAGTTCCAGGGGATCCAGTCCCATCTCTGGTCTCTGCCTGCAGTGTTTGCATATGATGTTCAGACATATATGCAGGCAAACATTCCTACATATAAACATTTTACAGTTTTTGGCAAAGGATAGTCTGCAGGCGACTTCCCCCCAAGCTTGCAGTGTGCTCTTTTCTGCTTTGGTTGAACCTTGTGTGGAGAATTAATAGGAGCTGCCATGTTTCAGAGTGATTGGGGGAAGCCCGAAATCCCAGAATTTTGATGTAGTTGCTAAATATGGCTGAGATTTAATACCCAAAAAGGTAATTAATAAATAATTTATGTAGCCATTTGCTACCAGATATTATTAACCAATTTGTTAGAACTAATGTGTATAATGTACAGTATATAAAGATTTAAAAGGTTCCTTGCTTTCAGTTAACAGTCTGTTACCTCAGGTTTCCATTTTACGGTTCAGAGATGGATAATTTAGATATTAGGGATATTAATTTTTTTCTATCCAGTCTCTAATTTTTCTAGCCCCTTGGAGTTTTAAATTCCACCTTTTTTCCCTCCTAGGGAGCATCTGCTTTGGGAAAGGTAAGTGCACAAGGGCTTGTGGAAATGAGACAGGACAGAGAAGTAAATTCACTAAAGTGGTGGCTCAGGCTGAGGGCAGAGCAAGAGAGTGCAAGCAAAGAGAGTGATGTGTGCAGAAGGTAAGGAAGGGCAGCTTGTGGGAGAAAGGGAAGTAAGAGGCAGACGGTCAGAGCGTGGATATAGCGTGGCTCTCTGTTGTGTGGAAAACCAGTGACACAATAGACATAAAGGAGCGTCACAGTTGGAAGAGAAGAGGAGGGCCAGTGTGGGAGAAGGCTAGAAAGACAAGGAAGGAGGAAGACAGATTTGCCTTCTACCCAGTGCTCCACTCTGCACACCTGTTGAGATGGGCACGGTCTGCCTATGTTGAGAGTGAAAAGCCAGCAGTGCAGGGCATACCAAGTGGCTGGTTAATGGCCACAGGATCAAGAGCCGACCAGGTCAACACCAGCTCAAGTAGTTGAGTCAGGTTATCTCATTTCCCTCTGAAAAAAGCCAGTCACACACTTTGGTCAGGCAATTTGTGTGTTAGTCATGGTTTACTGCACACACGAAAAGTTGGATTTCACATACTTTATTCAAGATATGAAAGAAAGCACAGCTCTAACCAAGACCTGAAAGTCACTGGAAAACGAACTTTGGTAGTAGCATCCACTGTAGACTGGGGTTGTGATATGCTGGTTTTGTATTTTTCAGAGGGCTGCCGCTGTTGGGCGCTTTACCTGGAAACAGTCTAAACCTTCTGGTTTTCTGGCGTTGGCTGCTGTTAGATTGCTTTGGTGTGGGTCCGAGGGAGAGCCAATCACAATTTGGAGCTATTGGTTTGCACCTTGCCACAGTGGACAGACAGAGCCATCCAGCCACAGGCTTGTGTGCAAAACAGCAAAGTCTGTCAAGGGCTGGCCTTTCCTTCTTAGTGACAGTGTGGCAGAGTCTGTTTACCCTCCTGTATAGTTACTATCATTCAGTGGTTCCTGGCAGGGTGCTCTCCATGCTTGCAGAATCCCCAGCGATGCGCCTTTGGGTTCACCTTGATTTGTAGTTTTATGTTGGAACAATTTTATCTAATGTATCGTTCAGTTCACAGAGCAGAAGAAATTAATCAATCTGAAATCTTAGAGAGCTCAAATCTCTGAGTAGCTAATTAATCAGACAATAAGCAAATGTGAAAGTTTGGCCTTGTTTTTTCTATTAGATTGAATATAAGGGAGTGGGAGGGAGGGACAGCCTAAGAAAAATTACTTTGCTTAAATTAGAGCATACTTTAAAAAGTTTTCTTTGGAGAGCAGAAAGTAATTGTGTTGTAAGTATGTGTAATTATTTGCATCCCTTTCCAACCTCCTTGGGATCAAATTGGTTTTCTCCAGGAAAGGCAATTGCAAGCAGACGCCTTCCACTTTTGTTGAATTACTGTGTGTTGCATGGAGCGTACCCCACAAACCTGAAATCAGATGTACGGCTATGATTTATAATAGCCATTAATTACAGCTTTGTATTAAAGCCTTTTAGTTTTCTGCATCAGCAAGCCTAAGTTCTCCTTTGAAGAAGAGTAACTTACATTAGGTCTCATGCTAACTAGTGAATCCCTTCCGTAGCAGCTGATCAAAGGCACCGATGCACTTCTCAGTTAGCTTGAAATGTGTTTTCCTGAAGCTCTTAAATGTTGTGTGATGTTGAAATAGCTGGGGAAGATCCTGTTCTGCTGATGAGAATCCAGCCCAGGACGTGGCTCAGAGTATTGATAAAAAACATGCAGTTACCACATCTATCATCCTCACTGAACAGTTCCCCTTTTTACTCTCCCTAGTGTGCAGTCTTCAGGTCCCAGCTCCAGCTCCTTAGCGCCCCCTGTGGGCTTTCAAAAGGCTCAGGTTCTCCTCCTGAAGAAGGCAGAACTAAGTCTAGGGGTTTGTAAAGGGCTCCTTGTGGAATCAGGTGCAGAGCAGAGATTGAAAACACAAATCCCTTGGTGAATTTTCATTTGAAAAACCAGGTTTCCCTGCCTTTCTGAGGTAAAGAGTTATCTGTAAGCCAATCAAGTATACAGAGCCAGGTCACAGTGTCTTTTGGGCGTCTTTGATAGGCTCCTTCTCTATTTGGGGACCAGCAATTCCCTTACGTTTGCAGCATGCCCCCTTTCTCAGTCTGATGTATATCTAGCTATGAGTTCTTTGCTGACCTCCACCATTTTATGACTTTGTTAAAAGCTTCTTGGTACTGCCTTCCTGTGAATAAAGCCACATTTTGATTTAGAAAAGTCTAAAATTAGGGTAATATTTAATCACATACTTCTTAGAAATTACTCATTGAACTTATTTTCTTCAGATTTCATATGCCCAAGAAGCAACTTTTATCTTTTTTCTTTCTTTCTCTTCTCCTCTACCTCTTTGGCTCCCTCTATCTCCTCTTTTTCTTTTTTAAAGACAGTGTTTTGCTATGTAGTATAGGCTGGCCTTGAACTCGAAATTCCCCTGCCCATACTTACTGAGTTCCTCGTACTCATTGTTTAAGAAGTATATTAGGCACAGTTTAATCTTGCCATTGGACTTAATGTGTAGTACTCACTTCTGTTACTTTGCTGTGCTTCATCTGAATATATCTGGGAATAATTATTTTGACAAGTGTTCCTAAATAGTCATGAAGGCAGAGTAATATGCTCTTGTGGTTTGAATGTATTGTGTCTATAGTGTTCAGGAGTAGGGCCTTTCAGAGTTGGTTAGGGCACACAGGCTTTTCCCATGCTGGTGGGGTTAGGTGCCTCATAAGTAACTCCATGTTGTATGCTACTGTTCCCAGGGAGATAGAAACAAATGCCTGCCGATCCCACACAGGCACTCAGCAACAGGTCAGAGGAAGGGTACCACGATGTCCAGCTTCGTGAACCAGTTGTTTATTGGGGTTACTAGGAGGAACATGTGTGGAAGGTCATTTGCAGGAACTGAAATGACCCAGAGACAGGTTCATTACCAAAGTCCACCCTAACACGTTTTGAGAGCTGGAGACCCAGGGCACACTGCATAGTCTGCAGGCGGCTTGGCAGGGTGCAGGGTGTCCTTTTGAGGCACCTCAGTTGGTCTAGCCTCTTCTAGGCAATCCAGCTGGTCTTTCCTTTTCCCAGATAGCCCTGCTTATCTGAGACTATCTCTCAGTAGTCCTTACCATTATATATGTTTGGGGAGGGAGGAGAACTAGTGTACCTGTTCAGTTTCAGGGACTTCTGGAAGCCATTGAATTGTTTACTTCCTGAACTTATCAGTGTTCCTCGAAGGACAGGGTGTTTCACCTCCCTGTAAAGTCTTGTGTCTTAACAGAGCTTCCCCCTTAAAACATCCTGCATACAGGCTATCCTGGACCCAGTTTTACAGGAGAATAAAACGGAGGCTGGTGGGTGGAAAGGCCTGGCATCGTAGTTACCAGAGCTGTGGTTTCCCCTACTTCTTCTGCTCACATTGTTGCTGAGCCACACTCGTGTGGAACGACAGCTAGTGCCCTTCCTTCCAGAGCTGCTCCTGGCCTGGCCCTTCAGTCTGCCTCAGCATCTGGCACCCAGCTGCTGAGGAGGAGTGGGCAATGCATGCGAGATGCAGGCGTACTTTGAAGCTGGGGGGTAAGAGAGAGGCAAGAGGTCCTGCAGAGGTTAGTAAGTGTTTTCTTTCACAGGGGAGAGTACAGAGCAAGTGGTGAGCATATCTATTTCTTTTATTCTCTTTCTTGTTTTGCTCCCAGATTTGAGAGAGAATTCACATGCCATGTAATTTAAAGTTTACTATTGTGATTCTTGGACTCACAGAGCTGTACAGGTAGCAGCTCTGTCAGATTGGGAACATTTTCAGGACCAAAGGGTAAAATAACTCAGTCTGGCAAATGCTTGCCTGGAACTTCATCCCCTCCTCCTCCCCTAAAATAGCTGCCAGCAGTTCCTATCTGAAACTGTAGAGGCAGAACTAAGACCAAAAATAAAAAAAAGATCCACTGACCTCCACCTTGATATTGCTATTCCCACTTCCAAGTCCTACAGAACCTCAAGCACCCAGGGCCACAGCGCAGTTTCCTCCTCTTCAGAGCCTGCAGCCCTTCAGCTGTTCTGATGAAAAGAACGACTCTGCTTCTGGAGATGTCTGTCTTCTAGCTTTAATGTGCACATGGCCCTCATCAATCCTGGTCTAATGCTGACCCTCTATGGAAGCAAGCACTGATCACTGTCACCATTTGCCTGGGCTTTGTCCCACCCAACATCTGGGCAAGTATCAGTCAGCTTCTTCTGTGTAAACTTCCCTGTGGGGACATTCCACCCACATGGGACCATATAAGTGTGTGATCTTCTGTGGTTCTATTCATGTAGCATGCTTTCAAGGTTCATACATGACTACATTAATATGCCATTTTGTTATAATGCTCAGTGACATTCCCTTTTATATACAAGGGTGGTATCTGTGGTATTATGGCTTCAGTCTCTCTCTTCCCAACCCCTTTTCAACTATTGTAACTGAGTACAATTCTCCTATTAACACCACAGACTAGCCTAGAACAAAGAATTGTATAAAGTTGAGCCCCTATCCACAGGTGGATGGTACTGTTTACTGCCTTACTTCCCTTCCTCCCTCATTTTTATGGAGTTTTTTTTTTTTTTTTTTCTGAGACAGGGTTTCTCTGTGTAGCGCTGGCTGTCCTGGAACTCACTTTGTAGACCAGGCTGGCCTCGAACTCAGAAATCCGCCTGCCTCTGCTTCTAGAGTGCTGGGATCAAAGGCGTGCGCCACCACTGCCCGGCTTTTATTGAATTCTTGATGTGTAAAAAACACCATTACACTTTATGATGTAATAGGACATGAAGGACATGACCTGTTTGTTTTCTTGCTGAGCATATAGTCACGTTGAGGCAATGAGGTAATCTGTGTGTCTTCAGGTATGTTACATGCAAAGTCAGGTTTAGAGGGAGAGAGCAGTTGCTGCTTGTGATCTCTGGCAGTCAGTATTCCAGGCTCCCAGGTCAGTGTGTGTGTGTGTGTGTGTGTGTGTGTGTGTGTGCCCCTGCACCTAATCTTACCTCTGTTGGCCTGGGTAAGATTTGTAATATATTCAACAGAGTTCTTTTTGCCATTTCTCCCACATATTAATTTAAACATTATAGTAGCCATTTTTGACGGTTTCTATTTTAAAACTAATAAATAATGGTTTATTTTATTTTATTAGATATTTTCTTTATTTACTTTCAAATGTTATCCCCCTTCCTGGTCTCCCTCTGAAATCTCCCTCCCTTTATCCCTTCCCCCCTTCTCCTCCTAACTAACCCACCCACTCCCACTTCCTGGCCCTGGCATTTCCCCACGCTAGAGCATAGAGACTTCACAGAACCAAGGGCCTCTCCTCCCATTGATGACCTACAAGGCCATCCTCTGCTGCATATGTAGCTAGAGCCATGATTCCTAACATGTGTATGGTTGGTGGTTTAGTCCTTGGGAGCTCTAGGCTTACTGGTTAGTTCATATTGTTGTTCCTTCTATGGGGCTGCAAATCCCTTCAACTACTTGGGTCCTTTTTCTAGATCCTTCTTTGGGGACCCTGTGCTTAGTCCAATGGAGGTCTGTGAGCATCTCCTTCGGTATTTGTCAGGCACTGTCAGAGCCTCTCAGGAGACAGTTATATCAGGCTCTTGTCAGCAAGGTCTTGTTGGCATCTGCAATAGTGTCTGGGTTTGGTGGTTGTATATGGGCAATGGATCCCCAGGTGGGACAGTCTCTGGATGGCCTTTCCTTTATTCTCTGCTCCACACTTTGTCTCTGTAACTCCTTCCATGGTATTTTGTTCCACCTCCTAAGAAGGACTGAAGTATCCACACTTTGATCTTCCTTCTTCTTGAGTTTCATGTGTTTTTCGAATTGTATCTTGGATATTCCAAGCTTCTGGGCTAATATGCACTTATCAGTGAGTGCATATCATGTGAGTTCTTTTGTGATTGGGTTACCTCACTCAAGATGATACCCTCCAAATACATCCATTTGCCTAAGAATTTCAAAAATTCATTGTTTTTAATAACTGAGTAGTGCTCCATTGTGTGAATGTACCACATTTTCTGGATCCATTCGTTTGCTGAGGGACATCTGGGTTGTTTCCAGCTTCTGGCTATTATAAATAAGGCTGCTATGAACATAGTAGAGCATGTGTCCTTATTACCTGTTAGAGCACCTTCTGGGTATATGCCCAGGAGTGGTATTGCTGGGTCCTCAGGTAATACTATGTCCAATTTTCTGAGGAACTGCCAAACTGATTTACAGAGTGGTTGTATCAGCTTCCAATCCCACCAGCAATGGAGGAGTGTTCCTTTTTCTCCACATCCTTGCCAGCATTTGCTATGACCTGAATTTTTGATCTTAGCTATTCTGACTGGTATGGGGTGGAATCTTAGGGTTCTTTTGATTTGCATTTCCCTGATGAGTTAAGGATGTCGAACATTTCTTTAGGTGCATCTCAGCCATTTGGCATCATTCCTCTGTTGAGAGTTCTTTGTTTAGCTCTTTACCCCATTTTTAATAGGGTTATTTGTTTCTCTGGAGTCTAACTTCTTGAGTTCTTTGTATATATTGGATATTAGCCCTTTATCAGATTTAGGATTGGTAAAGATCTTTTCCCAATTTGTTGATTGCCTTTTGGTCTTATTGACAGTGTCCTTTGCTTTATAGAAGATTTGCAACTTTATGATCTCCCACTTGTTGATTCTTGATCTTACAGCACAAGCCATTGGTGTTCTGTTCAGGAATTTTCCCCCTGTGCCCATATCCTTCAGACTCTTCCCCACTTTCTCCTGTATAAGTTTCAGTGTTTCTGATTTTATATGGAGGTCGATGAGCCATTTGGCCTTGAGCTTTGTACAAGGGGATAAGAATGGAGTGATTCATATTCTTCTACATGATAACTGCCATTTGAGCCAGCACCATTTGTTGAAAATGCTGTCTTTTTCTCCACTGGATGGTTTTAGCTCCTTTGTCAAAGATCAAGTGACCATAGGTGTGTGGGTTCATTTCTGGGTCTTTAATTCTATTTCTTTGAGCTACCTGCCTTTCACTGTATCAATACCATGACGTTTTTATCACAATTGCTCTGTAGTACAGCTTGAGGTTAGGAGTGGTGATTCCACCAGAAGTTCTTTTATTGTTGAGAATAGTTTTTAACGTCCTAGTTTTTTTTTGTTATTCCAGATGAATTTGCAAATTGCTCATTCTAAGTCTGAAGAATTGTTTTGGAATTTTTTTTTTTTAAAGATTTATTTTATTATTATATCTAAGTACACTGTAGCTGTCTTCAGACACACCAGAAGAGGGCATCAGATCTTATTAAGGATGGTTGTGAGCCACCATGTGGTTGCTGGGATTTGAACTCATGACCTTTGGAAGAGCAGTCAGTGCTCTTACCCGCTGAGCCATCTCTCCAGCCCCGTTTTGGAATTTTGAAGGAGATTGCATTGAATCTGTAGATTGCTTTTGGCAAGATAGCTATTTTTACTATATTAATCCTGCCAATCCATGAGCATGGGAGATCTTTCCTTCTTCTGAGATCTTCTTTGATTTCTTTCTTCAGAGACTTGAAGTTCTTATCATACAGATCTTTCACTTGCTTAGTTAGAGTCACACCCAGGTATTTTTTATTATTTGTGACTATTGTGTTGGGTGTTGTTCCTTTAATTTCTTTTTCAGCCTGTTTATCCTTTGTGTAGAGGAAGGCCACTGATTTGTTTGAGTTAATTTTATATCCAGGTACTTTGCTGAAGTTGTTTATCAGGTTTAGGAGATCTCTGGTCGAATTTTTGCGGTCACTTAAGTATACTATCATATCATCTGTAAATAGTGATATTTTGACTTCTTCCTTTCCAATTTGTATCCCTTTGATCTCCTTTGTTGTCTAATTGCTCTGGCTAGGACTTCAAGTACTATATTGAATAGGTAGGGAGAGAGTGGGCAGCCTTGTCTAGTCTCTGATTTTAGTGGGATTGCTTTCAGTTTCTCACCATTTAGTTTGATGTTGGCTACTGGTTTGCTGTATATTGCTTTTATTATGTTTAGGTATGGGCTTTGAATTCCTGATCTTTCCAAGACTTTTATCATGAAGGAGTGTTGGATTTTATAGAATCCTTTCTAAGCATCTAATGAGATGATCATATGGGTTTTTTTTCTTTGAGTTTGTTTATATAGTGGATTACGTTGATGGATTTTTGAATAATAAACCATCCTTGCATCCCTGGGCAGAAGCCTACTTGATCATGATGGATGATTGTTTGGATGTGTTCTTGGATTCGGTTTGCCTGGATTTTATTGAGTATTTTTGCATCAATATTCATAAGGGAAATTGGTCTAAAGTTCTCTTTCTTTGTTGGTTTTTGTGTCGTTTAGAGTGATTATGGCTTCATAGAATGAATTGGATAGAGTACCTTCTGTTTCTATTTTGTGGAATAGTTTGAGGAGTTTTGGTATTAGGTTTTCTTTGAAGGTCTGATAGAATTCTGAACTAAACCCATCTGGTCGTGGGCTTTTTTTTTTTTTTTGGTTAGGGAGACTATTAATGACTATTTCTATTTCTTTAGGGAATATGGGACTGTTTAGATCGTTAATCTGGTCTTGATTTAACTTTGGTACCTGGTATGTGTCTAGAAATTTGTCCATTTCATCCAGGTTTTCCAGTTTTGTTGAGTATAGCCTTTTGTAGTAGGATCTGATGATGCTTTGGATTTCCTCAGGTTCTCTTGTTATGCCTCCCTTTTCATTTCTGATTTTGTTAATTAGGATGCTGTCCCTGTGCCCTCCCGTTAGTCTGGATCAGGGTTTATCTATTTTGTTGATTTTTCTCAAAAGTCCAGCTTCTGGTTTCATTGATTCTTTGAATAGTTCTTCTTGTTTCCACTTGATTGATTTCAGCCCTGTGTTTGATTATTTCCTGCTCTCTCTACTCCTCTTGGTTGTATTTTCTTCTTTCTGTTCTAGAGCTTTTAGGTGAGCAGTTAAGCTGCCACTGTATGCTCTCTCCAGTTTCTTTTTGGAGACACTCAGAGCTATGAGTTTCCCTCTTAGAAATGCTTTCATTGTGTCCCATAAGTTTGGGTATGTTGTGGCTTCATTTTCATTAAACTCTAAAAAGTCTTTAATTTCTTTCTTTATTTCTTCCTTGACCAAGGTGTCATTGAATAGAGTGTTGTTCAGCTTCCACGTGTGTGTGTGGACTTTCTGTTATTTATGTTGTTTCTGTTATTTATGTTGTTATTGAAGATCAGCCTTAGTCCGTAGTGATCTGACAGGATGCATGGAATTATTTCAGTCTTCTTGTATCTGTTCAGGCCTGTTTTGTGACCGATTATTTGGTCAGTTTTGGAGAAGGTACCATGAGGTACTGAGAAGAACGTATATATCCTTTTGTTTTAGGATAAAATGTTCTATAGGTATCTGTGAAATCCATTTATTTCATAACTTCTGTTAGTTTCACTGTGTCTCTGTTTCCATGATCTGTCCAATGATTAGAGTGGGGTGTTGAAGTCTCCACGATTATTGTGTGTGGTGCAATGTGTGCTTTGAGCTTTAGTAAGGTTCCTTTTATGAATGTGGTTGCCCTTGCATTTGGAACATAGATTTTCAGAATTGAGAGTTCATCTTGGTGGTTTTTACCTTTGATGAGTATGAAGTGTCTCTCCTCATCTTTTTTGATAACTTTAAGTTGAAAGTTAATTTTATTCGATATTGTAATGGTTACTCCAGCTTGTTTCTTGGGACCATCTGCTTGAAAAATTGTTTTCCGGCCTTTTACTCTGAGGTAGTGTCTGTCTTTATCACTGAGGTAAGTGGGTTTCCTGTATCCAGCAAAATGTTGGGTTCTGTTTTTGTTTCCAGTCTGTTATTCCATGTCTTTTTATTGGGGAATTGAGTGTATTGATATTAAGAGATATTATGGAAAAGTAATTGTTGCTTCCTATTATTTTTGTTGTTAGAGTTGGATTCTGTTCATGTGGATATCTTCTTTTAGGTTTGTTGAAAGATTACTCTCTTGCTTTTGCTAGGATATCATTTCCCTCCTTGTGTTGTAGTTTTCCCTTTATTATCCTTTGAAGGGCTGGATTTGTCAAAAGATACTGTGTAAATTTGGTTTTGTCATGGAATACCTTGTTTTCTCTATCTATGGTAATTGAGAGTTTTGCTGCGTGTAGTAGACTGGGCTGGCAATTGTGTTCTCCTATGGTCTGTATGACATTTGTCTAAGACCTTCTGGGTTTCATCATCTGGTGAGAAGTCTGGTGTAATTTTCATATGTCTGCCTTTATATGCTGCTTGACCTTTTTCCCTTACTGCTTTTAATATTCTTTCTTTGTTTAGTGCATTTGGTGTTTTGATTATTATGTGCTGGGAAGAATTTCTTTTCTGGTCCAAACTATTTGGAGTTTCGTAGGTTTCTTGTATGTTAATGGGCATGTCTTTCTTTAGGTTTGGGAAATTTTCTTCTATAATTTTGTTGAAGATGCTTACTGCCTCTTTAAGTGGGAAATCTTCACTGTCTTCTATACCTATTATCGTTAGGTTTGGTCTTCTCATTGTGTCCTGGATTTCCTGGATATTTTTGGTTAGACTCTTTTTTCATTTTCTTTGATTTCTGTGCCAATGTTTTCTATGGTATCTTCTGCACTTGAGATTCTCTCCTCTATCTCTTTTATTCTGTTGGTGATGCTTGCATTTATGACTCCTGATTGCTTTCCTAGGTTTTCTATCTCCATAGTTGTCTCCCTTTGTGGTTTCTTTATTGTTTCTACTTCCATTTTTAGATCCTGGATGGTTTTGTTCAGTTCCTTCACCTGTTTGGTTGTGTTTTCCTGTAATTCTTTAAAGAATTTTTGTGTTTCCTCTTTAAGGGTTTCAACCTGTGTTCTTCTGTATTTCTTTAAGTGAGTTATTTATGTCCTTAAAGTCTTCAATTGTCATCATGAGAAGTGACTTTAGATCCATATCTTGATTTTCCAGTGTGATGTTGTAACTGGGACTTGCTATGGTGGGAGAATTGGGTTTTAAAGATGCCAAGTAATCTTGGTTTCTGTTGCTTCTGTTCTTATGCTTGCCTCCAGCTATCTCATCTCTAGTGCTTCCTGCCCTAGCTATAGCTGATTGGAGTCTGTCCTTCCTGTAATCCCAGTTGATTCATAACTCCTCAGATTCTCGGTTTCTCCATGATTCTGTGATTCTGTGATCCTGAGATTCTAGGTGTGTCAGAGTTCTTGGGAATCAAGGTGCCTCTGAGACCCTGAGACCCTGGTGTGACCAAGCTTCTGGGATTCTGGAATCCTGGAATCCTAAGATCCTTGGCATGTTAGAGTTCTCTGGAGTGGAGGCTCCTCTCCTCTGGGCACCTTGTGACTGTCTGCCGAGATTGCGCCCAAGTTTGTGCGGTGGGGACAGGAAGGAACTTGAGCCACTGGTTGGGCGGTGTTCCTGTGTCCATGGAACCTGTTGGTCTCAGTTATTCCCGGTGGTGTTGGAGCAGATGTTGTGTTCTACTCACTGGTGTTCTTAAGATCCTGGGTGAGTTAGAGTGCCTGGGAGTAGAGACTCCTCTTGTCCAGGGACTGTGGGACTGTCAGCTGAGATTGTGCCAGAGGTAGAGGGGTGCTGACTGGAAGGAACCTGAGGGCCAAGGTTTATTGTAGCCTTTGAAGGTTGTGGGTTATGATGGGTTTAAAAATTTAGTATCAGCACCAGATTATACAGAAATGTTCAGACATGATAAAATACATTGAGCTCAACATTGCCTCATGGTGATATCCTTTGTAAATCAGCTGGAATTGAAGTTAAAGGCAGGATTAATGGATGGAAACCCTGTAGCATCTCTGGACCCTGATAAGTATTGCAAGAAAAGCACTCGAGTGAATAAGAGAATTCCTACAGGAGAAATTCTGCTTAGGATATTTTGAGATACCATTCACCTGCTTCATGTAGCTATGCAGGTACCATGTTATTTGACACTCTGCCATCTAAACAGCTTATACTTATACATTTGTAATGTAGCACAGTTAGCAGTGCAAGGTCAATTTTAAGGTGTGTACGGACATTCTTTTTTAATAAGAATTCAGACTTTACTGATGAGTGACTTAAAGAGCATGTGGTGTGATTTAAAGTGCAGTGCTGTCTGAGAAGCTGCACAGCCCTTTCACTCACTAATTTTCTGAGCTAGTCCTTCTCAGAGGACCCAAGCTGGGAGTGTGGCTGGGGAGTGTAGTTGTCCCTGAAGCTCCCCTGGAGAGAAGGGCTGGAGGATCTGAGCCCAAGCATGGTTTGAGTTCAGGAATTCAAGGCTAGTGAGATCTAGTGCTGGGAAAGAAGTTTTCAAGTTTAATTCTTCAGTTTTTTTTTTCCCCCCTGGAGACAGGGTTTCTCTGTATAGCCTTGGCTGTCCTGGAACTCATTCTGTAGACCAGGCTGGCCTTGAACTCAGAAATCCGCCTGCCTCTGCCTCCCAAGTGCTGGGATTAAAGGCGTGCGTCACCACGCCCGGCAATTCTTCAGTTTTAAAATTGGTTTTTAAAGAGAATTTGTTTATAAATAGTACTGAGTGGTGAGTATATAGCACATTTTAAAAATTGTTATTTAAAAGGTATCTTCATGACATTAGATGTCAAACATGTCTCATTACCCTTGAAGTCCAAAGTGTGTGCATTTAACAGCCATGAATCCTGGGAAGTATAGGAGTTTCTCATTCTGCAAGAGAAAAAACTAAGGCATATGGAGTGATAGTCACTGAAGGTCACTTGAATTTGACAAGCCCAATAACAGTGTACTGGCTGTTATACTACCTTTGAAAATTTTCTATGTCTTGCCTTTAAATTATAAAATACTGTGTGAGTGTGTGTGGGGAGGGGGAGGTTACCAAGTTGAGCAAGTAAGAAGTACCTCTTAAATGTACATTTCTTGACACATACAAACACACGAGATAGATATTAACATACTCTACTAATATCATTTAATTTTTACTTAGTAAATTGCATTAGTTTTAGCTTGAAATTTGCAAGTGAACTATATTTGGCAAATGTACCAGAATTTATCCCACTTTGGAATCTGAAAAATCTGGCCTAGGGTCTTGGCCTGCTGGCTGCTGTGTTCACTGGAGCAAACTCCTTGACATCTTTGAGAATTTCCCATCCGTAAAGCATTTATCTGTATCCCTGTGCTTCTGTGTTAATGCCTGCTGAGAGTAGAGATGATCAGTTAAATCCCACGTTAATCATTTCATTCCTGATTCCAGTCACTGGCTTAAAACTGGGATAGAATCCTGTGCACTAAGAATGTACTCAGGGAGTAAAGCAAGCTTCTTGCAAGTGTTGGGACTGGAGTTCTGACATCCAGAACAGACACACTTGCTGGTGAGAAGATGTGATGGCCCATGTGACTCCAGCTCTCGGGATGTAGAGATGAGATGTCCGGGGCAAGCTGGTTTAGTAGACAAGTCAGAGTCAGCCAGCTCTGGGTTTATTGAGAGCTCTACTTCAATAAAGTCGGATTGCTGGACATATCTGGAGAACATATGCATACACATGTTCACATGCACATGTCTGTGCACATGTAGCTGTGTCCCCTAGGCAAACATACATATGTACATTTGTGCATATAACACACATGCTCCATTCCCCCTTTAAAATAAGTCATCTGATTTCTCTGAAGATTGCTGACACAGAACATTTAGAGTCTGTTTTATAAAACAAGCATTGGGAATTGGTCACCGTTACTTGGTTAACATGTCATATTCTGCTTGAAAAAGAGAAATACCCAAATTAAAATGACTCTTTCAGGAATAACAGGAGCAAGGAAGGTTACTGTAGACCATGTCTATTTTATAGTCTTTTATTAAACTTTAATGGCTTTTCCTGTCTGAGCATGGGTAGCTTGCAGATGTTCCTTGGAGAGTTTTAAAAGATACACTTTACAGTGTAATCCACTGTGCTCTTATTGCCGTTTTACAGGGGGAACCTGTCTTACAGCTGGATATTTTGTCCAATATGTACATGGCCTTTAAGGAACATTTTAGTGTCCCCATACTACTAATTATATCCTTAATATATATGGTTGAGGAAATAATTTAAGTAAGATATTTAAGTGTGTGTATGTATGTGTGTGTATGTGTGTGTATATTACTGTTTCACTCCCTGATTTATAAAGTACTTTGCTTGCTGAAAATCCAGCCAGCATGTATTAAGGTTTCCCCTGCTAGATGCCCAGCAAGGTACAAAAAAGTTAATAACCTTGTGTATGGAGAACCATGGAGTCTGAGGGGAAGATAAACCTAGCAACTCTTATTAAACAAACACAGCAGTTCCCGTTAAGACCAAGATGTATTGTTATATATAAGGAGAGACCCTGTGTGCATGAAGGAGGCAGAGGCTGTGCTGTAGTACACAAAGGTACCTTGGAATGTGCATGAGTGGTGAGCAGTGTTTCTTAAGGTGTCAGTGCTGTGTCAAGACATAGACAGATATCTGGAGTGGACAACTTGTTAGCTGATATTTGAAGTCTAAGTGCACTGTGTGTGTGGTTACTGAGCAGCACAGGCTGACCTGGAGCTGAGGAAAGAGGGAGGAAAGAGGAAAGGAGCAGGGCTCCATGAAGGAACTGACTCACCAGGACACAGAAAATATGACTTTGTAAGTTGGTTTATTTTGCACATACATAAGAAGTTGAAAGAGAAACATACAGAGGGGTCCTGTGTATCCTTTGTCCAGTTTCTTCCCACGGGAAATCCTATGTAACAATCAGTATACACCTGAGAGATAGACATTGGGAGAATTCATGGGGCTATTCAGAATGTTAGTGTTAAGTGTTTGTGTGTAAGTTTCCCCGCATTGGTGGATTTGTTTAACCATGACTTCTTTTATGTCATTACCTCTTATTCCCCTCCCAAGCCCTGCTATTGCTAACCTGTTATATACTGCTATGGCTTTATTTAAAAATACAATATGGAATAATACAGTATGGAACTTTAAAATATAATTTTAAAATAATAAGAGGACATAGGGAATTGTAAATGTGTTTCAGAGAGCCCCTTGCATGAGTTTGCCCAGTGGTCGCATCTCATATATCTGTAATTTCAAAGCCAGAAGGTTGACACTGCACAGTGTGCATGTATGCAGTTTTGTGCTGTGTTCTCGTGTGGATCCGTGTCACCAAACCATATTGAAAATGCAGTACTAGACTCAACTCTCTACAGTCATACCTATTCTGTCCCAATTCTATCCCTAAGCACTACCCAGAAGTAATCTATTTCCCATATAAGACTACCATGTAAAAAGTGTTACATGTGTGGGCTTATACAAAATAGGCTCTTGTTTAGCATAAAATTCTCCAGGAATGTATATATTTTACATCACTGAATAATATTTGTTTGTTTCTTCATCTGTTGAATGACATTTATTTGTCTTCATCTTTTGATAATATGAATAAGTCTGCCACCAGCTTTTGTGCCATATTTTGTATGAATAAATATACTGTTTAAAAATTCTCAAGAACAGAGCCCTAGTGCTGGGCTTTATGGTGGTTGCATATTTGCTTTTCTTAAAAAAAAAAATTAGATATTTTCTTTATTTACATTTCAAATGTTATCCCATTTCCTAGTTTCCCCTCCGAAAATCCCCTATTCTCCCTCCCCCTCTGCTCTCCAACCCACCCACTCCCATTCCTGGTCCTGGCATTCCCTTACACTCAGGCAAAGAGTCTTCACAGGACCAAGGACCTCTCCTCCCATTGAAGACCAACTAGGCCATCCTCTGCTACATATATAGCTAGGGCCACAAGTTCCCCCATATGTTTTCATTGATTAGTGGTATAGTTCCAAGAAGCTCTGGGGGTACTGGTTAGTTCATATTGATGTTCCTCCTATGAGGCTTCAGACCCCTTCAGCTCCCTGGGTATTTCTCTAGCTCCGTCATTGGGGACCTTGTGCAGTCAAGCTTCCTCTGAAACCCTGAGATTTAGGTGTGACCAAGCTCCTGTTATCCTGGGATCCTGGAATCCTAAGATCCTGGGTGTGTTACAGTGCCTGGAAGTGGTGTCTCCTCTGGCATTCCCAGAGGCTGCGTGCTCTGTTCTAAACCAAGGTATACCAGCATCGACCAGAAGGGAACCCGAGCCACTGGTCAGGCAGGGCTCCTGTTTCCTTGCTCCTGCTGTCACAGGTTCCTCACAATTGTTTTGGAACGGATATTGCGTTCCACTCACCAGTGATTCTAAGATCCTGGTTGTGCTAGTGCACCTGTGGTGTGGAGAGTCCTCTGGGAACCTTGGCATTGTCTGTCAAGTTCACGCCCAATGTGGCCCAGAGCTGGCGCCAAGCTCCTGGTCAGGTGGGTTTCCTGTGTCCTTGCCCCTGCTGGCACAGACCCGTCACGAATGGTTTGAAATGTTGTGTTCCACTCACCAGTGATCCTAAGATCCTGGGCATGCTAGGGCGCCTGCAGTGTGGAGAGTCCTCTGGGGACCGTGGGACCTTCCACCGAGTTTGCACCCAAGGTGGCTCCGCATATTTGCTTTTTAAAGGTACTACCAAATAGTATCTGTACCATTCTGTATTTCTGCCAGTATTTTGTGCTTTCTGAGGTCTCCTTAATATCTGGCATTGTTATTTTTTAATTTTTCTTTTCTGATAGGTCTCAAGTATTCTCGTTGTGTTCCACTTTTCTTGGCCTTAACAGCTAATGATGTCAAACTCCGTTTTCCATTCATGTCTTTTAGTTTGGTATTAGATGCTTAGGGTTTCCACTCAAGAGACACAATGGACTGGCAAATCATAGACTTATCCTGAGTCACTAATCAAGTTCTAACAATTCCCCTAGAAAGTTAACAACAAGGAATGCCTATTAAGGTCGTTTAGTGCTAAATTTTAATTAGAGCATGCACTTAATTTAGGTTTGAGTTACTATCTTAAAGTGTACCTTATATTCATGTAGATATCTGTGTAAATACATAAAGGGATATATAACTGGGTATACAAAGTAAATGTGTGTATACATGTATGTATATATTTCTTTGAGAACTATGTACTTTTTAATCTCAACAAAAATGTAAGACATGTATTTATCATGTTTGGAGTTATGTTTGTTTGGAACCGTGAGGGTTAGCTTTAACTGGAATCAGTGAGGAATTGTCTGTATTGGGCTGGCTTGTGGGCATGTCTGTGGAAGGCTGTCTATCTAGTCTAATTGATGTGGGAGACCCAGCCCATTGTGGATAGCATAGTTTCCCAGGCATTGAGTCTTGAACTGGTTAAGATTGGAGAAATTGAGCTAAGCACAAGCAAGCATGCAAATGAGCATGCATGTGTTCACGCCTCCCTGCTCTTGGCTCTGGTGTGACTAGCTGTCACCTTGACTTTAGCACACTGACTGTAGTGTGGAACTGTAAGCCAGACTAAAACTTTGCTTTCCTGCTTTGCTTTTTGTCGAGCTCTTTTATCATAGAAATGGAGATGAAACTAGGACAGAAATAAACTTATTTTTATGGTAATGTAAGCAGCATATTTAGATAGAGTGAGACATAAGCATATTTAATGTGCAAAAATAGTATATTATTAAAAACCATAAGCAATAAATAACTTTATTTTTTCTGTCTTGTGCTGGGGATTGAATCCCGTATCTCATACTTCCAGTCAAGTGCTCTACCATTAAACTAAATCCTCAGCCAATAATTTGATTATTTTCAAAAGCAGACTGGATTAAATGAGAATTGAAATAAGTAGAGACCCCGGTAAATGTGTGGCTAAGATACTGTTTCCCCACGAAGCCTTATCACATGATTCAAGTAGACGTGATAATGCTGCAGTGAGTGTTGTATTCTATCGGGGTCAGCACCATCAGTGGCTCCAACCCAACCTGATGTGCTGTTATGTGCTAAGGAGCACACGGGTGACAGGCACTGCGTGTGTCTTTCCTGGCTCCGGTTTAGTTTTGACATGTTAATGGGATGAGGACATTGAGACTCAGAGGAATAAAGTCATTATTTCAGGGCCACACAGGTAATAATGGTTAGGATTTAAAAACAGTAGAGAGAATGGCTTTGAAACTCAGGACACATAGCTGGTCTGTGCTCCTTTCTTCTTGCTTCTCAGGTCCCTATGAGATTAGCTATGGATAAACTTCAAGAGAGGAATTCCTGCAGTGGCTATGAGAAGTCGGCCTGGGTAGTGGTTTGAATAGGAATTGACTCCATAGGCTCATCTTATATATATGAAGTGTTGTTGGTCATCAGGGAGTGGCACTGCTTGAGAAGGATTAGGAGGTGTGGCTTTGTTGGAGTAGCTGTGGTCTTGTTAGAGGAAGTATGTTGCTGGAGGTGGGCTTTGGGTTTTCAAAAGCCCTAGCCAGTCCCAGACTGTGTCTCTCTTTTTCTACCACTTGTGGACTTACATGTAAAACTATGAGCTACTTCTCCAGCACATGCCTTCCTGTGTTCTGCCATTTTCCCTGCCACAAGAAGAATGGGCTAAACCTCTGAACCTGTTAAGTGTTTTCTTTTATAAGAGTTGCTGTGGTCTGGTGTCTGTTCACAGCAGTAGAACATTGACTATGACAGCCTGCTCTGAATAGATGAGCTTGTGTGGGTGTCTGAGCCTGTGGTATAGTATGATCTTGGTGGAGGCAGATTTTTCTAAGCTGTTTTTATTGTAAGCTCTGGTTTTGAGCCCTAGTGAAGAAATGGATGTCTGTAGGGTCATGCCAGCCTGCTGGGTAAAGAACGGATGTAAATGGGTTCCAGCTATGGAGGGCAGGTGTTTGCAGATAGAACCCTGTAGACTGCCTTATTCCAGTGCTGTTTCTGTGGCTTTACAGGCTCGCTCTGCCATAGGGACAGCATGTGTCAGACAGCAACTGATGAAGAGTGCCTGGGCCTCATCCTGTGTGTGTATCTTTCTCATTCATTCAAGGCAATGGTGCTAGGATTTGCATTTGGGCCACTTTCATACACATTTCTAGACCCAGTAGGTCATACCTTTAGAGACCATGAACACAAAAAAATATAGAAATGTGAAGTATAGCCACTGCTATACTGCTATACCATTATATTGCAAACAAATAACCGTCAATACAGTAGTACTTCCTTATCCTGGCTTTTAGTTATATGTAGTCAACCACAGCCCAAAATTACTATTGTATGTCATGTACTAACCTTAACATAGGTATATGTATATACATGTAAATATATAATTATATGTAGGGCTTAGTACTATCTGTAGATTCAGTGATCCAGAGGGGGTTTGGAATATTCTCTGTGAGTAAGGGGAGACTACCGTGCCAGGCCTCATGAAACAGAGTCATGAGGACAGAGGGCTCAACACATAAGCATACGTTACTCAGCAGTAAGAACAGTAGTAATTAAAGAACAGAATGAACAAAGTGGGAATATTAACTCTGACAAGCGTACTGTTTGAGGCGAGGAACCCAGTACACCAGATGAGTAAGCTGGGTATAGGCAGAGTTAGTTACTGAATATCACACTGAGGAACTCTCAGGATGAGAGGAAAGTAAGAGAGCAAAACTAGCCAACCAGTCAGATAGCTGGCCAGCCAGCCAGCCAGCCGACCGCCAACCCAAAACAGAAGCCAGAGATGGTATAGTGATGGGTCCAGCACTCAGGTAGCAACATCCACAGAAGGGAGAGGAAATGCTCAGAGATAATGATGGCAGATTCCTTAGGATAAAGAAACAACAATTGCATCATGTAGAAAGAGCCCTCAGTGCCATGCAGGAACTGTGAAACGACCCGCATCCTGGCAGGATATTGTGAAGCTGTAGAATCTCAGCATCAAGGACGTCTAACAACTTTGGTAGTGAACGAATGGATCATTACAAAGGACACGAGTCAGGGTAAACATTGTGCATCCCGAGGGGAGGGGCTCAGGTACTTTGCGTATTGAGATAAGACAATCATCTGAATGATAGATAATTTAGAGCTTCATAATTCATAAATTCCTATCCTGTTTATGATCAGTGTAACAAGAGCTATGTTTTCTTTATGATTTTCATAGCTGTAAAAAGAGCTATAGGGTGGTACATCATGATACATGGTTTTATAATTTTGTATGAATATTTAGAAGTTGCTATTTTTTTATTAAAGAAATGTACCTCTCTTTACTCTTGGGTGCTTTGTGTTTGCTGTTGTCTTTGGTCTCATATTGGGACACATTTATTTAGAATATGTTTTAAAACTTGTATATGCAAAATACCTTTTTTTTTTTTTTTTTGCAATCGAATGTAGCACAGGTAGTTTGGGCAGCCCCAGTCTCTGGAGGTAAGCTCTCTGCCACTGAATTTTAACTTCAACCATACAAATGGTTATTTTTTAATTTACTTTTTTGTGCTCTTTTAAATAGCATGCTCCTGCCATTTATGCTCTGCTTGTATGGTAGACAGAAGTCATATTCATTGATGGTTCAGGAATCCTTGTCTAGTAGAAGTACAATGCAGACTATATTTTTCTACTATCCACATAACATTTGTAAAGGATGAAATTAATTTTAAGTATTAGTTCAGTATGTAAACTACTTTAGTATATCAGTGTACAGAAGCCATTGAAGTATTTTACATTCTGTATATGAGAGTTTTGACATTGGGTATATGTTTTGTACCATATTATGGCTGGATGCATTTCAAGGACTCGGTGGCCACATGTGTTCAGTAGACACGTCACCATACATACATTGCAAAAGCAAATGCTACTTGGGCCACTTTTTAACAGCTGCTTTCAAGCCATCCATTGTATTAAGACCTTTGGACTTGGGTAAGCAGTGATGCTTGTCAGTTGATGCTGATAATATCACGGAGCACCAGGGCTTCTGGAGGTCACTGGATCACACTAGATTTTCTGCATAGAATTTATGCTAAAGCATGAAAGCCTACGGACTTCTCTGATACTAATTGGAGTTTTTGTTTTCTTTCCTAAGCCCAGGCAGATATTCTGCCTGCATGCCTGATGGGCAGTTCAGGGTGAACTGAATGCCTCACCTTCTCTTCCAGCTTTGTTCTTGCTTGTGTTAGTGAATAGTGTATTCATTCTTGACTTGTACATGCCAAACCATCTTTGACTTCTAAAGTGACGTGACAAGGCAATCTGCTACTCCAAAGAGTTTCCTTAAGTCTTTTGCTGCCTGTATGCTTATGATGGTGTGTCTTTAATTACAAATGTTTACTGACTTTTAGACTGTCTATCTGTCCATCCATCCATCCATCCATCCACCCACCATCCACGAATGCATTTGTCTATTTATTTATTTACTTATTTCTGTCTGTCTGTCTGTCTGTCTGTCTATCTATCATCTATTAATATGTTGGTGTTTTGAGACAAGGGCATACAATGTAGCCCTGGCTGCCTAGAACGAGCTACATAGACTAGTTTTCCATAACGCACTGAGAAGCTACTGACTCCTAAATGCAGGGATTAAATGTGCTACCACATTCAGCCTAATGCTTTGTATGAAAAATATCTCAGTGGCAAGTAGCTGCTTTTGGTAGATGACTTTAAAATTTTGTGAAGTCTTTGGTATTTCACGTAACATTATTGCAATATCTTAGTAGGGCACATTCCACTTTATGTTGACATTCTCTTATATTTGATTAAAATGCATAAACCAAGAGCTGCACATAATGGAAGAGGGAAAGTCAAGCTTTATTGTTAGTGCCCTAGTTAGCTTCATCTATCAGTTGTATTCAGCCTAGAGTCATCTAATGGAGTCTCAGTAGATGGATTTCCTGGGCTACTTTGTGGTCATGCCTGTGGGACATTGTCTAGATTGATAATTGCTCCTCGATCATGGTAGCTCTTACTGTCCTTAGGCAGGTCATCTTGAGTCATATTATAAAGTTGAGAAGGACCCAGCAAGCATGCAGCCTCCTTCATGGCTTCAGCTCCTGCTTGAACTCCTGCCCTGACTCCCTTCAGTGATGGATCCTGACCTGGAAATTTAAGTAACCCTTTCCTCTCCCAGGTTGCTGTTGGTCATGGTGTTTACCATAAGAAACAAACTTGAATAGTTGGTATCATGCTTTTTGTCCAGAAGATCTTCTGACTCATTGTTCAAAATATGTTTTCAGAGGAAGCAAAATGTAAAAAAGAAAGTAAGATGCAGATTTTTTTTTTAGTTTTAGTAGATAAACTTAGGGATAGTGAGTGCTTTAAAATACAAATTTTGGGACTTAATGTGTATTACAGGTAAGATCTCTTGGAACTAACATTGCCTTTGGGTTTTGGGTCCCTTTCTGTTTTCTAAAACTCTTTAATAAAACACGGAAATATTTGATATAAAGGATGCAGATTTGCCCTTTGCCTGGTGGTTATCCATCAGACACCACCAAACCTCGTGTCTTTGGAAAGTAATCAGTCAAATGCGTTCCAAGGTCTTTTAAAGCCTCAGCCAGTTGTTTTAGTATCAAATGATATAACTAAATGGTTTTTCTTAAGGAAGCGTATCTCTCAACTTGTTCACTTTATCCGCACTTCTTGATTTTATGCCATGGCTGGTGAGGTAAGGATAGCATATGTCACACACACACATGCTGCCAACAGGGATGCCCAAGGTCTGATCCAGGCTACCATTTAGATAGGAGTTAATAATGTGGGTTATTAGAACAGTGAGTACATTGCTATAGCTACATTTTTATTATTTTGTAATGCTTAAACTAGCACCTAAGGATTCAGACCAACCTCTAGCCCCCTCCTTCCCTCTGTCCCTCCGTCCCTCCGTTCCTCCCTGGAACTTATTAGACATAAAAATAGAAAATGTCATAATCTGAAAACAAGAGATAATAAAAAATACCTTCTTTTCTCTTAAGAAAATTTGGATGCCATTTTGATTTATGCAGTGGCTTACACTGGCCTTGAGCTCATAGTGGTGTGAATGCAGTAAGTTCAGAAGCTGTGTTCTGTTATTGAAGAGACTGTGTGTCATTGCAGACTTCTGGGGTTTAGAAATGGAAGACAGGGCATGTGCTTCAGGTTGCTACTTACTTCAAAATATGAGGCTTTAAAAATATGATGTCATTACTCAGAAACTTGAAGATCTCAAGTTTAATAAAAATCTGTTTAGTATTATAGAATGTTAAAACTGAAATCGGAAACAGTGAACAACCTCAGGTATTTTACTTTAAGATAAAAAGGTAAAGAATGAAATGGAGAAGGAAGGAAGGGATTCTGTCAATCTGTATGTATTTATTGAAACATTCAAAATATGCAATTTCTTCATATTTCTTCAGTTAGATCAAAAGACCTCTAAATGTTGATGAAATAAGGCCCCTTTGTAAGTTTATCTTGTTTAAAGAGCCGTGATAACACTGGGGTGAAAATCTCGATGGTGTATGTTCACCATAATGCAGTAACTTTTCTGTCTTCATTTGTGTGTTGACCTTGAGCATGTGTGTATTGTGTATAAACATGTGTGGCAGTACAAGGGGTGTGTGTGTGTGTGTGTAGGCTTGATTGATATTGGTTGTCCTTTCTCTACTGACCTCTAACTTTATTTTTGAGACCAGTCATCTTTCACTGAACCTGAAGCACGTAGATTCTGACGGGCAGTCTGACATTATCTGTATCTGGATAAAGAAGTAAGTACTGAGCGTGTGAGATGCCCAGGCACATTAGGCTCTGTTTATGTTCAACTGAGAACCCGTCTACATCCACACAGGCAGGGGCTCCCTTAAGGAGAAGGCAAGGCAAGCAGCTAGAACACTGAGCAAATGTGTCCTCCCAGCAGCACCTGTGAACAGGAGCAAGCACACGAGGGCTGGCCGTGTCCTAGGCACCTGGGCCACGGTCCTTGAATCACACAGATGGCACAGTGGTTTGCGGTTTTAGTTGTAGGGGAAATGGAAGCTTCTCTGTATCCTTTTTGATTGTTTGATTTTAGTCACCGTCATGCTCCCCAGTACTTCAGAGGCATTGCTAACACCATGCTTGATAGAACAGCCATTTCCAAAGCATTCATACAAATCTTACCCACAAGCTCTGCTCTGGTCTCCATTGTCCGGCAGCCACTTCCAGGTTAGTGGAAGTCCAAGTCAGTGGGAAATGACTTCTGGCAAAACCAAACAAACAAAGTATGTATTTGCACATATGTATCTCTTCTCTGTCTCTTTACTTTGATAATTATAGTTAATGGTGGCTCCTTTGATGTTAATTCCAGGTTCCTTGATAAAGAACATGCTAGGTATAGGGCCACACAGAGAGCATCACAAGCATAGGACACTGCATGGAGGAGTGTCAGTGTGGTGGCATCTTAGACTGCTTATTTGAACAAGATACAGAGTCAGCAGGATTAAAGAATTGTCGAGCAAGCTACTTAGAGAATATGAACCGCGTGCACTGTGGAAGCCTGTTAGACACTTACACAAGGCTGGAGAGACAGTTGGCATCTCTGGTGCACGGAGTATGATCTCTGTGCTTATTTAGGAGGCTCTGTGAGCAACTTCCATCGGATACAATTCAGCTTAGTATTCAGGCTTAAGGAACAGTTTAGTTCTACAAAACCCAGGAAGGGCATTTCCTTTTCCTGTAATATGAAGTAAAAATATCGAATTTATATTTAGGTTAGTGTGGTACAGATACTTGAAAAGACAGATAATGATTGAAAATATGATGATAAGGAGCTTTAGTACTTCAGTTATTGTTTCACAGATGTATTAAATGAGTCATTATTCAGAAACCTAAATGATTTGTAGTGTCTTTGACTATAAAGATTTTGAGCTGAAACAAATGCTCGCTTCATCTCTTAGTAGTTGTTGTAAGTACAAGACTGAGGTCCAGATCCATTCTAGCTGCCTGTCCACTCCAGGGGCATCCATCTCAGGGGGAGGGAAACTTAAACTGAGGTCCAGATCCATTCTAGCTGCCTGTCCACTCCAGGGGCATCCATCACAGGGAGAGGGAAACATAAAGCCATCCTTTTAAAACAACAAGATGTGCAGGATATCCAAGAGAGTCAGTCTGCAAAGCCACGGTGGTGGCACTGTCCCTACCCAGAGATGTCCAGAAGCAGTGCGTACGGCATCTGCATAGAGCGAGTAATAGTAGACAGTGATAGGTGAGTGTTGTTTGGAGCGACAGGGCTGGCAAGTGTGCTACCTCTGAGACAGTTGGCGATTCGGCCATCAAAGCTTCAGGGACTTTGGGTGGGCCACTTTTGAGATGCTACCATGTTGGGGAGTGTCCTAAATATGGAAAAAACCTCTTGAGTGTTACTTTGGTGGCTCTGTCCTTTTTACATAAGAAAAGTCTCTTTAAAAGTTCAGTTTTGATGTGAAAAGTTTCAACATTCCAAGCCCCATTTGCTGGATTCTTATTTTGTTTTTGAGAAGCTGGCTGTGAAGACAGACTGGGAGACTGATTTCAAGACTTAGAGGCCAAGGTCCTGTCTAGAGAATACCAGGCCCTGGGCTTCATCTCCAGGACTGAAGAAAGGAGGAGAGGGAAAGAGGCAGAAACAGAGGAGAAAGTGTCAGTTCACGTGAGACTGCCTGCTTTAGCTTAAGAATTTTGAGCCTAAACTGTGAAGGTACTTTTGAAGCCACAAGATTTTTCTGAAGGGAAACTAAGTGACCCACGTGTACCTTGTCTATCTCTGTAGCCTTTCTCGCCCTATTCAAGCAGTTGTTTTATATTTTATGTCTGTAAATGATAGTGGCATGTTGAAGTGCCCAGCGCACCCTGATACGATGATCCAAACCGAGAGTCGGGATATCTGTTTCCATGACTCCTCCCAGTCAGCCAGCCTTCTAAACTGGAAACATCACCTCTACAGTGCTTAATATTCTTTGGAAGTCAAAGGACTTGGCGTGCTTAGAACTCAAATGGAATCTGTTTTGCACAGCAAGGTCATTTGCCAGTTTTGGAACCTTTGTACTGAAAGTCCTGTTGGTGGCCAGCAGATAGGGCAATTCCAAGCGCAGCCCCTGACTGATAAAGCCACAGACTGATAACGCTGATGCCGTGAGATAAAGTGTTCCTGAGCATCAAGAAAACTGGTAGGTGCTGGGGGCCTTTGAGTACTAGGTGTTATTATTGGCCAGGAGCTGTCTGACCTGCTAAGGAGATTATAAGCTGAGAGAGCACATGTGGCCACAGGGGAAAGAAGAAATAGAACATAGACATTCACAGTGCAGGCTCTGTCAGTGGGAGCCATTGCTGTTACGTTCAGAAGGACGCAGGACTCTCTGTTGTTAAAATCAATGAAGTTAAAAGAGCAGCTGCTTGTAAAAGTTAATTTTCTTTGACATCTGCTTTGGTCCAAGTAATAAAAAACGATAGCTCTGTTGAGCAGTCTGCCTTATCTAAACCAGCATCTTCTTGTGACTGTGAGATCAGTTTGGAAAACTGTTGCCTTTTGTTTTCAGAAAATGAATATTGAATCATTTGTCCTTTAAGATATATACAAAAGCATAGTATATGCATCTTTAATTTAGTAGGACAGATTTGAGTTGGTATCCTAGGGATTACAGGATGCATAGGACCATCCTAGGGATTACAGGATACACAAGGCCATTTTAGGGAATTACAGGATGCACAGGCCATCCCAGATCTGTGCTATGAAGAACAGGTGATATTTTGATAAACATTTTCTATTCTCTTTATTTAAAAATCTAAATTTGATTCTTCTTAGTGTTTGTGAAGATACATAGATGCCTCTGTCGACTTTCAGTGATACTGGAGACTGCTTTGCTTATTTGAATAGTCAGTGCTAAGTGACAGACAATGCCTGGCTCTGCATCATTCACCTTGGGAGGCGTGCACCTTTGATATTGGGTATTTTCATTTCTTGAGTTTTATAAGAATGCAGAGGTGACGGGTAGAGGGTAAAACCACCAGGGAACAAAACCGAGCAATATTTTCCAAGTGACCCATGTTTTCTCGTCACTTTTATGTGTTTTAATTTAGCCAGTGTTGGGCAAGGAGTTCAGAGAGGGGGGATTTATTGTTTCAAAATGAGCCACTGTGCTCTTCATTCTCAACGGATTGAAGCACCTCTGTTTAGGAAGCGTCTGCTGTCCCTCTAAGATCCATTTACTACATTTGACTGTGTTTCCTCCTCATTTATCATGGTCCCCCTTTTCATGCCTATCTTCTGGAAAAAAAAACATCATGAAAAAAGTATTTTCTGTAGGCTCCTTATGAGCCCCTTGAAAATTTTATAGAGAAATGACTTTGTTTATTTCTATGTGTGTATGTGTGTGTGTGCCTGCATGTGTATCTCTTTGTGTGTCTGTGTGTGTGTGAGTGCCTGCATGTGTGCCCATGTGCATGTGTGAGTGTATGCATGTGTGTCCATGTGAGTATGTGTCCTGCATGCATGTACTTGTACCACGTGCATGCCTGGCGTCCTCAGAGGCTAGAAGAAAGTATTCGGGGGGCTGGTGAGATGGCTCAGTGGGTAAGAGCACCCGACTGCTCTTCCAAAGGTCCAGAGTTCAAATCCCAGCAACCACATGGTGGCTCACAACCATCCGTAACGAGATCTTGCGTCCTCTTCTGGAGTGTCTGAAGACAGCTACAGTGTACTTACATATAATAAATAAATAAATCAAAAAAAAAAAAAAAAAAAAGAAAGTATTCGGTCCCTGGAACTGGAGTTCTAGGAAGTCTCGAACTTCCTTGTGGGTGCTTGGAACCCAGCGGGGGACTTGGGCATGAGCAACAGGTCTGCAGGTTAGTAACTGGCTGACAGCAAAATCCTTTTCAGAGCACTTGTGAGCTTTGGTGTTCCAGGTAAAATGTCTTACCCAGATTTTTTTTTTTATTATTTTTTAAAAAAACAAAACAAAATGGAGTTAACTTATTTAGATTCAGCTCCAAATGGAGCTGTGGTATTCCAACTAACAAATGTAATTGCTTTTAATTTGTGTTTCAAAACTTTTAAGTCTATTTGAGGAAATAGTTCTGTTTCTTTGATTATTTTGCCTTAGGCAGCAGCTACCTAACCTCCTATTCCATATCCAGAGTAACACATTAGTGTCAGTCCGAACTGTTTCCTGGACGTGGCTGGCTCGATGGCTTCAGGGCGTACTACTCCAGAATCCACCTTTGGGGAAGCAACAGCAACAGCAGCAGCAGGAGGTGACTCACCCTTTCTCCCCTGAAGCAGGCCATAAAACTATCACATTGTGCAACCCACCTCTTCCGCATAGAAAAGGAATGCACTTCTGAAGACCCAGGGACCCAGTGAAGAATCTACAAGCCCATCCCCCAGTCATTACCATTAGATTACTCCTTCTCTTCCAGTGAAACTTCCCAACAGCTATCCATGAACATATGCAGGCTTCTCTTTCTTTGATTCTTAATTTCTGAAGCCTCTCATTTTATATAAAACTTATATATAGAATAAACGAACACTTTTCACTTGTTAATGTATCATTGGCTATAGTGATCTTAGCCATGACTGTAGCAATGATAGTGAGGTCTCAGTAGGAATAAGCCATTCCTAGGCGTGAGTGACAGTTGTATAGTTTTACATCCCTGCTTGGTTTGGGAAGCTTAGGCAGGCCATGACCTGCGCTATAGCTTACTTGCAGGTAAGCTTTACATTTCTTTACCTGTATAACCTTTACTGGACTGTAGGCCCATAACCTATTAACCATTACTGGACTATAGGCCCATGACCTTTCTGGACTATAGGTCTATAACCTTTACTGTACTGTAGGTCCACATCATACTTGGATCTCTTCAAGATACTTTTATGTATTCATTTGTATGTTTATGAATTTTCACCTATATTCATATTTGTGCACCACATGCATGTAGTGGCTGTGAAGATCAGACTATCAGGAACTGGTACTACTACATGGTTGTGAGCCACCATGTAGATGCTGGGACCTGAACCTGGATGCTCTGCAAAGAGCAGCCAGTGCTCTTAAATGTTCAGTCATCTCTTCAGCTTAAGTTTTTGGTTTCAAACATCTGAATTCAACTCTTTTAATCTGGCTGCTTGATTGATGTTTTGAGGACAGGCCCTCATGTATGCCACGCTGGCCATAAACTCCCCATCTTCCTGCATCAACCTCCTAAGTGCTGTGACTATTTGGCCACCAGACCAGCTCTAAAAGACAATAGAGCCCTTGCTTTGCCATTAGCATTAGTACACTTGGCCACCTGCCTACGGTCTGGATGTCCTCCTCGACTTTTGGTCCCAGAGCTCCGTGGCCTATACTTCCTTCGTATTTCTCATGTTAACATCTTTCTCCCACAGCGGTGTCAGCCATAGTTTGGGTATTCATCTAGTATCCCTGCATGCACTGTACTCTTTAGTTTCTCTCCTTGCTGCTGTGTAAGCTTGCCCTCTGCAGTGCCTTTCACTGCTGGAGAAATAGCTCGTCCTCACTTGTCTTAGTTATTTCAGAGTCAGGACTGATGCTGTGGGAGATAGATACCATGGAGATAATCTCCCACCTCACATCTGCGTGGTAGCCATTTAAAGAGGGGTTGTTAGTTAGCAAGATGTGTTTATTTTTGTGTGTGCATATGTGGATATGTGGAAGCCAGAGGCCAGCCTGGGTGTTGTGCCTTTGCTGGTGTTCCTTTAGTGTTACTCCTCGGCTGTTGCCCACCTAGGTTTTTTTGAGACCTGGTCTCTTACTAACTCTGAGCTTGTTGGATAGTCTAAGTGCACTAGCCATGGAGCTCCAGGGAACCAGCCACCTATCACTGCTGCCCCAGAGGTCTCATTATAAATGCACACTACTATGCCTGGCATCATTTTATGAGGTTTTGAGAATCAAACTGAAGTCCTCATGCTTGAATGGAAAGTCTCCTGAGCTGTCTCCTGACCCCATCCTCATTATTTGTACCCAAATATTATATAGATCTCAAAACTTAAGGTTATTTAATGATATCAATGTTTTAAGAATTGTTTTTATTACTTTTAAGACGATGTGTGAGTATAGCACTTTTTTTGCAGTACTCTAGGAGGCCAGAAGAGGGCTGCAGATCTCCGTGGACCTGGAGTTACAGGTGATTGTGAGCTGCCCATTGTAGGTGCTGGGAACCAAATTCATGTTCCTTGAGGAGTGAGCAGTATGTGCCTTTAAATGCGGAGCCATCTCTCTAGCCCCATATCAGTCTTCAAAACACAGTGTATCTAGGCATCACCGAGTTCAGTTGTAATAGCTCATCCCTGTACTATCAGCACTCTAGAAATAAAGCCACGAGGATCACCTTAAGTTTGAAAGTTTGAGACCATCTGATCTGATCTACATGGTAAGTTCTAAGCCACCCAGGGCTATATAGCAAGGCCCTGCCACAAGAACCCCAATGGGGAGGAAAATTAGTTCCTTGTTAAGCTTGCTTAAAAGTAACACAAAACTTGTATTGCTTAATTCCAATGTGCTAGATGTATTGTTAGGTCTGTCTTCTCAATACTGTCTCAGGCCTAGGCTATGCTAACTTTATGCCTGTTCCCCTGAAGTAACCATAACCTGGGATTCATAAAGAACAAGTTTTTGTGTTTTTTATATGTAAACAAACAAACAAACAAATACCCCAAAAAGCTAAACACCCCCCAAATTTGAAAATGGAATTTCTTTCTTTGATTACTATTCATTTTAACTTGTAGAGAAAATGCTTTATATTACTAATAAACACTTTGGTATGATAGTATATTATCTTTTCAGAAGGCTGATAACTGTCATTTAGTTTTGATTTAGATTTTTTTTTTTTGTGAAAGCAGGAATTTGAAAACTTACCTATCAAATGCAGATATACAATTTTTTGTTCATCAATTAATAGAGTGAGTTGCAAGTTCTTGTCATACATTCTGAGCTGGCTATCTGTTATGAGTCTGTTAATCATTATTGCTAGGGCGGTGGCAGCCTCAGGGAAGAATGGAGCAGAGAACCAATGCAGTAGCTTAGGGAGGCATTCGAAGATCATCTGTGATGATGACCTCGTAGTGACAGCTTTAGCCATTTGAAGTCAGTGTATGGCTCTGCTGCTTTCTGCAGTTTGAGGATAGGTTCCTCACCATGCCTCCTTCACCCCAAACCCTGCACTACTTTTGAAAATGCGAATTGTTTTACAAGTTGCAGAGGAGAGTCCTCAGGCAAATTCTACTCAAATCTCCAGTTTAGAAATCATTCTTGGTAGATCTTTGTCCAAGTTTGCATTTTGTTAATACAATGAACACCTTGGCCAAAAGCAACTTAACAGTCAGTCAGTCAGGGCAGGGACTCAACAGGAACCCAGAGAAAGAAACTGAAGCAGAAGCCATGGAGGACTCTGTGTACTGCCTGGGTCCCTCTGGCTCATCTTCTGTTTCCTTTTACCAAACCACAGTAGCGATCAAGAAAATGCTCCCCCAGGGTGTGCCCATGGTCAGTTGGATGGAAGCCATTCTTCTGTTGAGGTTCCCTCTTCCTTCTGATGTGTCAGGTTGACAACCAGATTGTTGTCAACCATTACAGTAAACTGAAGAGTAAGTTGGTGGTAGAGGGACTCAAAACCGAGTCACTCTGTTCTGGGAACCGGAGCTGTGACAGCTCTCTACCAGGGACTCTGCTGTTCTGTCTTGTGTAGCTGGCTGGGTCTGGGGCCAGCCACTCACTCTCGGTTGAGTATCTCACTAGTGTGGCCCCAAAATGAAAAGTTTGCAGATGTTGGATGTAAGGTCATTGTAATTACTTTAACCTGAGAGCCTAAGAGAATTCTTTGCTGATTTTAATTAGGGACGAAATTAACTCTTAATTTGAAAACTTCAATCTTTTAGTCAGGGATAAATTAGGAAGGAAACAAAACAGAAGGCAGGCCCGGTAGAAAATGGAGATGTGTTACTAGTTGAGGGAGAAGGGCTGGAGGATGGACAGAGATGAAGGAGTTGAGGAACTTGCCCATTTGGAGTGAGCAGCTGTCTAGTGGCGCTGTGGTAGAGAGGTGTCTGCTTCCATCTAGAAGAGATGCTTCATTAGGAAGCTGTGGAAACTGACAAGTGCTTGGAGAAGTCCAGCTTGTCTGTTCTGTTCTCAGAGAACTGGCTTTTAAACCATCTAGATAGGTTAATTAAATCTGCTTAGAGGAAAGCGTTGGTTCTGAGACATGGACTCTCTAACAATGAAAGTGATATTTTGCAGAGGGATTTGGCATTAAGGACTACATTATAGGACAGGCCGAACGTTTGCTTATAAAATCTGATGACTTTGATAATCTTTCTGGTGGTGACATACTAGACTGGCATTTTTCATAGACCCTAAAGACCTGCTTTTGCTAAAATTACAGCATATTATTGTGTCACAGTCTTATATTTTAAATTCATAATTTGTGCATGTGTTGACTTAGGTGAAACCCGGAATGCTTGCTAGTCATTATTTGATCAAATTATGTTGTTTGTTCCATTGCTTGTTTTTGGATCTGTTCTGTCACGAACTTACAGCCCCAACCCTAAGACCCACATTAGAATATTTTAAACATTGTATCTCTATTTTTATTGATATAATATAAATATCACTTTGGTAAGTTGTTTTCTGTTTTCGGGAAATCTTTCCTGAGACCAGCAGTGTGAGGATACCGTGTATAATAAATACCAAAGGATGTCTTGTAGTCTGTTACTTTTCCTCTGACTTTGTTTTAGTAGAATATAAGACCTCTTTTAATGAGAGATTTATTTACTTGTTTTGTTGTCTTGAGTCTGTTTCACATTCTCGGACTACGTTGGGTGGATGAGTGTCTTGACTTCCTAGTGGAAGTTTTCAGAGGAAAATGCAGTTCACATGGCTGTAAACACACAGAAGAAGCAGGTCTGTCTGCTGTTGGTTTGATGCATTGCATTTATTGCAAGGGTTTGGCTTTCAGTTCTGGTCTCCTAGCGTCATTTGAGGTCACATTTCAGAGTTAAATACGTTTAGTTTGTTTTGAGTCTTAGGAGATGTTCTTGGTTTCTTTCAGTAATGCGATTGTTAAAATTATGGAAACTATGGAGGAGTCAGTGTGTATCCGATTTCCTGATTACTTAGCCATAAGTGGAAGTTCCTCTCCTTAATGCTGTCACTATCCTAGTATCATACTGGAAAGCTTTTTTTTTTTTTTTTTAATTTTTATTACATATTTTCCTCAGTTACATTTCCAATGCTATCCCAAAAGTCCCCCATAGCGCCCCCCACTTCCCTACCCACCCATTCCCATTCTTTTGGCCCTGGCATTCCCCTATATTGGGGCATATAAAGTTTGCAAGTCCAATGGGCCTCTCTTTCCAGTGATGGCCGACTAGGCCATCTTTCGATACATATGCAGCTAGAGACAAGAGCTCCAATGTTCTGGTTAGTACATCATGTTGTTCCAACAATAGGGTTGCAGATCCCTTTAGCTCCTTGGGTACTTTCTCTAGCTTCTCCATTGGGAGCCCTGTGATACATCCAATAGCTGACTGTGAACATCCACTCCTGTGTTTGCTAGGCCCCAGCATCGTCTCACAAGAGACAGCTATATTTGGGTCCTTTCAGCAAAATCTTGCTAGTGTATGCAATGGTGTCAGCGTTTAGAAGCTGCTTATGGGATGGATCCCTGGATACGGCAGTCTCTAAATGGTCCATCCTTTCATCACAGCTACGAACTTTGTCTCTGTAACTCCTTCCCTGGGTGTTTTGTTCCCAATTCTAAGAAGGGGCACAGTGTCCACACTTCGGTCTTCATTCTTCTTGAGTTTCATGCGTTTAGCAAATTGTATCTTATATCTTGGGTATCCTAAGTTTTGGGCTAATATCCACTTATCAGTGAATACATATTGTGTGAGTTCTTTTGTGATTGTGTTACTTCACTCAAGATGATGCCCTCGAGGTCCATCCATTTGGCTAGGAATTTCATAAATTCATTCTTTTTAATAGCTGAGTAGTACTCCATTGTGTAAATGTACCATAATTTCTGTATCCATTCCTCTGTTGAGGGACATCTGGGTTCTTTCCAGCTTCTGGCTATTATAAATAGGGCTGCTATGAACATAGTGGAGCATGTGTCCTTCTTACCGGTTGGGACATCTTCTGGATATATGCCTAGAAGAGGTATTGCTGGATCCTCTGGTAGTACTATGTCCAATTTTCTAAGGAACCGCCAGACTGATTTCCAGAGTGGTTGTACAAGCTTGCAATCCCACCAACAATGGAGGAGTATTCCTCTTTCTCCACATCCTCGCCAGCATCTGCTGTCACCTGAATTTTTGATCTTAGCCATTCTGACTGGTGTGAGGTGGAATCTCAGGGTTGTTTTGATTTGCATTTCCCTGATAATTAAGGATGTTGAACATTTTTTCAGGTGCTTCTCTGCCATTTGGTATTCCTCGGGTGAGAATTCTTTGTTCAGTTCTGAGCCCCATTTTTTAATGGGGTTATTTGACTTTCTGGAGTCCACCTTCTTGAGTTCTTTATATATATTGGATATTAGTCTCTTATCTGATTTAGGATAGGTGAAGATCCTTTCCCAATCTGTTGGTGGTTTTTTTGTCTTATTGATGGTGTCTTTAGCCTTGCAGAAGCTTTGCAGTTTCATGAGGTCACACTTGTCAATTCTCGATCTTACAGCACAAGCCATTACTGTTCTATTTAAGAATTTTTCCCCTGTGCCCATATCTTCAAGGCTTTTCCCCACTTTCTCCTCTATAAGTTTCAGTGTCTCTGGTTTTATGTGAAGTTCCTTGATCTACTTAGACTTGACCTTAGTACAAGGAGATAGGAATGGATCTATTCCCATTCTTCTACATGATAACAACCAGTTGTGTCAGCACCATTTGTTGAAAATGCTATCTTTCTTCCACTGGATGTTTTTAGCTCCCTTGTCGAAGATCAAGTGACCGTAGGTGTGTGGGTTCATTTCTGGGTCTTCAATTCTATTCCATTGGTCTATTTGTCTGTCACTATACCAGTACCATGCAGTTTTTATCACAATTGCTCTGTAGTAGAGCTTTAGGTCCGGCATGGTGATTCCACCAGAGGTTCTTTTATCCTTGAGAAGAGTTTTTGCTATCCTAGGTTTTTTGTTATTCCAGATGAATTTGCAGATTGCACTTTCAAATTCGTTGAAGAATTGAGTTGGAATTTTGATGGGGATTGCATTGAATCTGTAGATTGCTTTTGGCAAGATAGCCATTTTTACAATGTTGATCCTGCCAATCCATGAGCATGGGAGATCTTTCCATCTTCTGAGATCTTCTATAATTTCTTTCTTCAGAGACTTGAAGTTTTTATTATACAGATCTTTCACTTCCTTAGTTAGAGTCACGCCAAGATATTTTATATTATTTGTGACTATTGAGAAGGGTGTTGTTTCCCTAATTTCATTCTCAGCCTGTTTATTCTTTGTGTAGAGAAAGGCCATTGATTTGTTTGAGTTAATTTTATATCCAGCTACTTCACCGAAGCTCTTTATCAGGCTTAGGAGTTCTCTGGTGGAATTTTTAGGGTCACTTATATATACTATCATATCATCTGCAAAAAGTGATATTTTGACTTCTTCTTTTCCAATTTGTATCCCTTTGATCTCCTTTTGTTGTCGAATTGCTCTGGCTAGGACTTCCAGTACAATGTTGAATAGGTATGGAGAAAGTGGACAGCCTTGTCTAGTCCCTGATTTTAGAGGGATTGCTTCAAGCTTCTCACCATTTACTTTGATGTTGGCTACTGGTTTGCTGTAGATTGCTTTTATCATGTTTAGGTATGGGCCTTGAATTCCTGATCTTTCCAAGACTTTTATCATGAATGGGTGTTGGATCTTGTCAAATGCTTTTTCCGCATCTAACGAGATGACCATGTGGTTTTTGTCTTTGAGTTTGTTTATATACTGGATTACGTTGATGGATTTCCGTATATTGAACCATCCCTGCATCCCTGGGATGAAACCTACTTGGTCAGGGTAGATGATTGTTTTGATGTGTTCTTGGATTCGGTTAGCAAGAACTTTATTGAGGATTTTTGCATCAATATTCATAAGGGATATTGGTCTGAAGTTTTCTATCTTTGTTGGGTCTTTTTGTGGTTTAGGTATCAGAGTAATTGTGGCTTCATAGAATGAGTTGGGTAGAGTACCTTCTGTTTCTATTTTGTGGATTAGTTTGTGAAGAACTGGGATTAGATCTTCTTTGAAGGTCTGATAGAACTCTGCACTAAACCCATCTGGTCCTGGGCTTTTTTTGGTTGGGAGACTATTAATGACTGCTTCTATTTCTTTGGGGGATATAGGGCTGTTTAGATCATTAACCTGATCTTGATTCAACTTTGGTACCTGGTATCTGTCTAGGAACTTCTCCATTTCATCCAGGTTCTCCAGTTTTGTTGAGTATAGCCTTTGGTAGAAGGATCTGATGGTGTTTTGGATGTCTTCAGGATCTGTTGTTATGTCTCCTTTTTCATTTCTGATTTTGTTAATTAGGATGCTTTCCCTTTGCCCTCTAGTGAGTCTGGCTAAGGGTTTATCTATCTTGTTGATTTTCTCAAAGAACCAGCTCCTTGATTGGTTGATTCTTTGAATAGTTTTTCTTGTTTCCACTTGGTTGATTTCGCCCTTGAGTTTGATTATTTCCTGCCGTCTACTCCTCTTGGGTGAATTTGCTTCCTTTTGTTCTAGTGCTTTTAGGTATGTTGTCAAGCTGCTAATGTGTGCTCTCTCTAGTTTCCTTTTGGAGGCACTCAGAGCTATGAGTTTTCCTCTTAGAAATGCTTTCATTGCGTCCCATAAGTTTGGGTATGTTGTGGCTTCATTTTCATTGAACTCTAAAAAGTACTTAATTTCTTTCTTTATTCCTTCCTTGACCAAGGTATCATTGAGAAGAGTGTTGTTCAGTTTCCACGTGAAGGTTGGCTTTCTATTATTTATTTTATTATTGAAGATCAGCCTTAGTCCATGGTGATCTGATAGGATGCATGGGACAATTTCAATATTTTTGTATCTGTTGAGGCCTGTTTTGTGACCAATTATGTGGTCAATTTTGGAGAAGGTACCATGAGGTGGTGAAAAGAAGGTATATCCTTTTGTTTTAGGATAGAATGTTCTGTAGATATCTGCCAGATCCATTTGATTCATAATTTCTGTTAGTTTCACTGTGTCCCTGTTTAGTTTCTGTTTCCATGATCTGTCCAATGGTGAAAGTGGTGTGTTGAAGTCTCCCACTATTATTGTATGAGGTGCAATGTGTGCTTTGAGATTTACTAAAGTTTCTTTAATGAATGTGGCTGCCTTTGTATTTGGAGCATAGATATTCAGGATTGATAGTTCCTCTTGGAAGATTTTACCTTTGATGAGTATGAAGTGTCCCTCTCTGTCTTTTTTAATGACTTTGGGTTGGAAGTCAATCTTATCAGATATTAGAATGGCTACTCCAGCTTGTTTCTTCATACCATTTGCTTGGAAAATTGTTTTCCAGCCTTTCATTCTGAGGTAGTGTCTATCTTTTTCTCTGAGATGAGTTTCCTGTAAGCAGCAAAATGTTGGGTCTTGTTTGTGTAGCCAGTTTGTTAGTCTATGTCTTTTTATCGGGGAGTTGAGTCCATTGATATTAAGAGATATTAAGGAAAAGTAATTGTTGTTTCCTGTTATTTTTGTTGTTAAAGCTGGCATTCTGTTCTTGTGGCTGTCTTCTTTTAGGTTTGTTGAGGGATTACCTTCTTGTTGTTTCTAGGGCGTGGTTCCTGTCCTTGTATTGGTTTTTTTCTGTTATTATCCTTTGAAGGGCTGGATTCGTGGAGAGATAATGTGTGAATTTGGTTTTGTCGTGGAATACTTTGGTTTCTCCATCTATGTTAATTGAGAGTTTGGCTGGGTATAGTAGCCTGGGCTGGAGTTTGTGTTCTTTTAGTGTCCATATAACATCCGTCCAGGATCTTCTGGCTTTCATAGTCTCTGGTGAAAAATCTGGTGTAATTCTGATAGGCTTGCCTTTATATGTTACTTGGCCTGTTTCTCTTACTGCTTTTAGTATTCTATCTGTATTTAGAGCATTTGTTGTTCTGATTATTATGTGTCGGGAGGTATTTCTTTTCTGGTCCAGTCTATTTGGAGTTCTGTAGGCTTCTTGTATGTTCATGGGCATCTCTTTCTTTAGATTTGGGAAGTTTTCTTCTATAATTTTGTTGAAGATGTTTGCTGGTCCTTTGAGTTGAAAATCTTCATTCTCATCCACTCCTATTATCCGTAGGTTTGGTCTTCTCATTGTGTCCTGTATTTCTTGGATGTTTTGAGTTAGGATCTTTTTGCATTTTACATTTTCCTTGATTGTTGTGCCGCTGTTCTCTATGGAATCTTCTGCACCTGAGATTCTCTCTTCCATCTCTTGTATTCTGTTGCTGATGCTGGTATCTATGGTTCCAGATTTCTTTCCTAGGGTTTCTATCTCCAGTGTTGCCTCATTTTGGGTTTTCTTTATTGTGTCTACTTCCCTTTTTAGGTCTAGTATGGTTTTGTTCATTTCCATCATCTGTTTGGATGTGTTTTCCTGTTTTTCATTAAGGACTTCTACCTGTTTGATTATGTTATCCTGTTTTTCTTTAAGGATTTGTAACTCTTTAGCAGTGTTCTCCTGCAATTCTTTAAGGGATTTTTGTGCTTCCTCTTTACTGTCTTCTACCTGTTTACCAGTGTTCCTTTGTATTTCTTTAAGTGTGTTATTAAAGTCCTTCTTGAAGTCCTCTACCATCATCAGGAGATATGCTTTTAGATCCGTGTCTAGCTTTTCCGGTGTGTTGGGGTGCCCTGGACTGGGCGAAGTGGGAGTGTTGGGTTCTGATGATGGTGAGTGGACTTGGTTTCTGTTAGTAAGATTATTACGTTTACCTTTCGCCATCTGGTAATCTCTGGGGTTAGTTGTTGTCGTTGTCACTGTTTAAAGATTGGAGCAGAAGTTTTGTTCCACTCACCAGCAGTCTCAAAATCCTGTGGCGGGGGTCGTGGGTAGCTGGCGGGTGTCAGCCGACCCTGCGCTCTAGCTACCCTGGTGCTTTTCTGACCGGAGAGGCTTGTGGCCCTATTCAGGCCGGATTTCTGCCTCCCCAACCAAAGCACGAGTGATTGGACTGGAGCAGAAGCTGTGTTCCACTCACCAGCAGTCTCAAAATCCTGTGGCGGGGGTCGTGGGTAGCTGGCGGGTGTCAGCCGACCCTGCGCTCTAGCTACCCCCGGTGCTGTTCCGGCCAGATGAGGCCTGTGGCCCTACTCAGGCCGGTTTCCTGCTTCCCTAACTAATGCAGTCTCAGGTTCTGCGCGCAATTGGATTGGAGCAGAAGCTGTGTTCCACTCACCAGAAGTCTTAAGATCCTGTGGCGGGTGTTGTGGGTAGCTGGTGAGTGTCAGCAGACCCTGTGCCCTAGCTACCCCGGCGCTTTTCTGACCGGAGAGGCTTGTGGCCCTATTCAGGCCGGATTTCTGCCTCCCCAACCAAAGCAGTCTCAGGTCCCGAGTGATTGGACTGGAGCAGAAGCTGTGTTCCACTCACCAGCAGTCTCAAAATCCTGTGGTGGGGGGTCGTGGGTAGCTGGCAGGTGTCAGCCGACCCTGCGCTCTAGCTACCCCGGTGCTGTTCCGCCTGGAAGAGGCCTGTGGTCCTCCTGGAAAGCTTTTTATACATCTTAATGTTTAGCGCTTTCTCAGATTTTCGTTACAGAGATAACGGGCTTGTGAGTAGAGGCTCGTCCACAAACTCAGATGTCTGGGCTCTTCTCTTACATTCCTTTCTCATCATTTGAAGTGCAGTAACTTAATTTATGTCCTCAAGACAACGTAGTTGGCTTTTGCTTTTGTTTAGCTTCTCTGCTTTCCTGCCTCAGCCTGTGCTGGAAACATGGAGTTATTCAATCCTGATGAATTAAAGATTAAGTCCTTGATTTAAAGCAGAAAGTGTCCCTCATATCTGTGCATGGCCTCCCTGGCTGCCTCCCTGGCTGCCTCCCCGCCTTAGTGTCCCCTCGGCCGTCCTGTTTGCCTTCAGTGTTGCCCGCCCCTCCAGCCTGCCACTCTCCTGACCCTTTTCTCTGTTTCTCTGATTTCAGCTAACAGCCAGGTCACTGCCTGCTGTGCAGTCCGATGAACGGCTTCAGCCTCTGCTCAACCACCTCAGGTAACAAAGGCAAAGCCTTGGCACACTTGTCAGTGCCAACCTACCTTGGTGTCTAAACATTGCTTTTATTTGCTTGAATTCTGTAAGTCAACTTGAATACTTGGCTATCCTTGGCTAATTCAATAAGAATGTATAAAGTTTTTGTTTATACATTTATATTATTTATAGATTTATACTATACACACAATGCATATGTATATCTATGTGTGTGTCTGCATATAAATTAATTAATTAATTAATAGAACTATTTATACATTTATACCGTCTCCTGACTTTATTTGATCTCAGGTATTTGAAGTATAAATGATTGTGACTTTTATTTGCTCTAACTCATTCTCTCTACATTTTTATTTAGCCTACTTATATTTACAAGACTTACATAGTCAAAAATACTGTTTCTCTTTATAGTTTCTAAGTTTTAAGTTTTTAAAGATTTATTTATTTTATGAGTATTCTGCATGTCTATATGTGTGGGCAACATGTTCTAGCCTTGTGGGAGGAGGTCAACTGGAACTGGCTTGTGAGCCTTCTTGTTGGTTTGGGAACTGACCCCTGGTCCTGTGCAAAAGCAGCCAGTGTTCTTACCCACCGTACCATCTCTGTCCCCAAGCTTTCCTTTCTCCCTTGTCACTCAGAAATTTTATATTCAGGCATTATTGATTTTCATCTTTTCCACTGCTTCCTTTCCTTTCCTTTCCTTTCCTTTGCTCCCCTGGGGTCAGCGACTTTCACTTTTTCATGTAGTTGATTTTGTAGGGCAAGGCTGTGGGGTGTGGTTAAGGCTAGTGTTCCTGGTGCCTGGTAGCATTCATCCTATATATATACATATGCTTCACCTCCTAGAGCTGCACTCACAGGTCAAGAAACCCAGACCTCAAGTTTGAGTATGTTGTTCAATCTTCACTCTCTGACCCTTCTAAGTCTTTTGATTTTTATCTTCAAAGTATCTCTCTTACTTCACTAGCTTGTTATCCATTCTCCTTAACTCGTGCTTTTCCCTCTGATGTGGTTCACACTCCTGCCAGATGTGATTATGTTCTTGGCTTTAGCTGCTCTCTCTCTGTTGCCCTCCACCCCCCTTCATTCTGCTTAAAGCCTGAGCCTGGTGCCTAGTCTGGAATTCCTGCTGGTAAGAACAATAACTGGAGAATGGTTGTGTGTCCTTTGGGTCAGGTGTCATGTTCTGTGGTCATGTAGTTCCTTCTTTTTGGCCTGACCCAGACAGAGGCAGTTGATTGCAGGATTTGATGCTGTTATTGTCCTCCTACTGCCCATAGCCAGGTTATATCCCACACCTACTAGGTGGTATGTGATCTGCAGAGTGAAGTGCAACATATGCCTCCAGATGTCTCTGACATCTTTTGTTTTCCTTCTGAATGAAATTTTTATATTTTATAAATCAGTTTGCCCTAAAATTTTGCTGGTTCCACACATAAGTAAAAGAGGTTGCTTCTTAGCTCTAGTGGATACTTGATTCTGTGCAATCATGACAGATTCTCTTCCTTCCATCTCAGTATGGTAATTGTCACCTAGAATTTAGATTAACTACCGATGTCTCTTTGAGTCCTTGAAACTTGAACAAACTGTACATTTGTTTAGGGCTTTCATTCTCCATGGAGTTCATTCAAGACTGGTTGCTAGGCAACTAGGCCTGGATGTTGCTTTTTTATTGTTATTAAACCAAATGGCTTCTCATTTTATTACTGTGTCAGAGGCATCTGTAGGTAGGGTGGCAGCTGGTGTGCATAGCTTGGCACCTCCTGTTCTACAGAGTAACCCTAGGGGATGTGCCTTTCAAGCATGCTGGATTGTGTCTTGGCTGTCAAGTATGATGGTTTTCTTTGATCTTTCCTTTTTTAAGGCCAAAGTGGCAAAGAACTGGGCTAAGGACATAGCTCAGTGGGTCGAGTGCTTTTTATAGTGAGCATGAAACCTTGGGTTGATCTCTCTAGCATGACATCAGCAGGGTTTGGCAACATATGCTCTTGGGAGATAGAGGCATGATGATTACAACTTCAAGGTCATTCTCCACTGTGTAGAGAGCTATAGGCAGGTCTAGGATACATGGGACTTGAGGGAGGGGGGGGAGAGAAAGAGACGGGGGGGATGGGGATGCTGGTCACGTGACTTGAGGGATTCTAATGGCAATCTTGTTAGGAAAAAATAATTATCATTGAGTTGCATGTTGCATGAACTATATAACTTGTGTGACTTGGAGGGTGTTATTGGAATCATTATTTGTCCTAATGTTGGTGCCTGTAATGATGAAAGAGGAAAGATGAATAGCATTTGAATAGCATTTTAATTAAATTTCTCAATAAATCTCATTTGGGAGATTATTCTGATACCTATAAAAGTCAAAGGAACAGTAGAGAGAAATTGCCAAATTATTTTACAGAATCTCGTCACTCAGAATTAGTGCAGTACTTTTGCTAACCTGGTAATCTAGGCCATTTTGTTATAAGATATTACTGAGACTGAAGATGTAACATATCCATATTTTTTCATTGAGTTTAACTCTCTTATTAAAAGTTAAACACAGAAAACCATTTGCCTGAGTAACGTGTAGAAGTAAGTTTATTTTCACATTAACAGCACTCAGTAGTTACTGAGTGCCTACTATGTGTCAATTGAGTGCCCACTATGTGCTGATGAAGTAAGGTACAGTTTGTTATCAGAGAATTTACAGGTTTGGCTTCATCCAAGAGATCACCGTGTTAGCGGGTTACAAACCTTGCTAATCTTTTGATTAGAACAGGATAGCAGGCACACAGCTTTATTAATTAACCTGCTTACCCATGTGATATCTTCCTTAAATGACGGTATCAAGGCTCACTTGCTTTACATTTGTTCTTCCTAACTCAGTAGTGACTCAAATTGGCTGCTCAAATCAGAGGAAGCCTTAATCCTACTTGTAGAATGTTGTCTTTAACTCCAGGGTAGAGGAGGAGACTAAGGTTGCTGGTGAATTAGTAATTTCAGACAATTTAGGTTTCAAATGATCGCAAGGAATATGTAAAGGATGTGAGTAGCTAGGTACAATGTAAGGGTGATTTTAATGTGGGCAGTGTTTGCTGGTCACTCTCTAGGTGATGGTTACAGTTAGGGAAATGGCTGAGCTTACCAAAGAAGAGAGATGAGAGAGGAAATAAATGTCTTGAATCTACAGCATATCAGAGTTTTAGCCATATGGGCAACAGGGGGTGGGAGTGGGGGTGGGGTGGGAGATGAGTCAGAAGAGAAAGTGGTAGAAATACCATGGAGAGATTTTCCCTAAGGCCTAGCCAGAGCACATTGTTTCAACGATGAGAGGACATTGTTTCAACGATGCCAAAGGAAAGCATGGGGCACTGTCACACACCACAGGGAAGTTAGGTAAGAGGTGTACAATGCTGACTGAATGTAGCCCTCGGACTTAGCCACAGTGTTATAATAATGGTACAGCTGGAAGTCTGTGTCCTACCAAGGAATAAATAAGCAATGAGGCCGTGGGGACCGGACATGCAGGCTTCTCTTAGGCTTCACCCTAAGGCAGGGAAGAAAGAAGGATACAGTCATGGGCTTCTAGGTTGAAGGAAGTTCTAGGTTTTCTGTTAAATGTGCAGGGGTTTCCGATCATCAATAAATGATTCCTTCCCTCTTCTCCTCTCAGTCCCTCCCTCTACCCCTCCTCCCTTTCTCCTCAGAGAAGGGCACAGCTCCCATGGATAGCAACTGGCCTTGGCTTATTAAGTTGCAGTAAGACTAGGCACATCTTCTCCTATTGGGGCTAGACAGAGACAGCCCATGTTAGGAGTAGAGGACCACACGTTTATGGGTGAGGGAAGAGGTCTGTGGGACCTAGAGGGAGCATAGCTAAGGGAGTCAGGCTGGAGAGGGTACAGAGAAAGAGGACCAAGGACTCACAGGGGTTGACACTGATCCTCGTAGTATTGTCAGCTCCTGTTCAGAAGATCCCACAGGGATAGCAGGCAGATGTGTGTCTGTAAAAGGTGGCAGAACTTTAGAGAAAGTGCTCCTCATGAAAGCTTAGTTTCTTTAAAATGAAAACTCCAGCCCACCTCTCTCCTCAGAAGATGGCCCTCTGTAGCCCCAGGGACTTGGAAGATCAAGACAAGCGGTGACTTGAACCCTGGAGTTCCAGGCCGTGAGACTTAACCACAGCAAAAACCCTTTTAGAAAACAATTTAAAAAAGATGATGAATGAATATTTCATAAGATACTACTTGTTAAAAATTTTTGTTAGGAATATTCTTCAATATTCTTCAATTAGAAAAGTTACCTGATGTTGAGTTGCCGAGAAGCCAAACAGAACAACCAAAGAAACACCCCCCCCCCCCACAATATTCCAGACTAGGAGAGAGAGTTTGTATGGATACCTTCTGTTTTTCTTTCTTTTTTTTTTTTCTTTAAGTACGATTCCACTTTTATTGTGTAATTTCTTTTTTTTTTAATTTTTAATATTTTTATTACGTATTTTCCTCAATTACATTTCCAATGCCATCCCAAAAGTCCCCATAGCGCCCCCCACTTCCCTACCCACCCATTCCCATTCTTTTGGCCCTGGCATTCCCCTATATTGGGGCATATAAAGTTTGCAAGTCCAATGGGCCTCTCTTTCCATTGATGGCTGACTAGGCCATCTTTCGATACATATGCAGCTAGAGACAAGAGCTCCGGGGTTCTGGTTAGTACATCATGTTGTTCCAACAATAGGGTTGCAGATCCCTTTAGCTCCTTGTGTACTTTCTCTAGCTTCTCCATTGGGAGCCCTGTGATACATCCAATAGCTGACTGTGAACATCCACTCCTGTGTTTGTTAGGCCCCGGCATCGTCTCACAAGAGACAGCTATATTTGGGTACTTTCAGCAAAATCTTGCTAGTGTATGCAATGGTGTCAGCGTTTAGAAGCTGCTTATGGGATGGATCCCTGGATACGGCAGTCTCTAAATGGTCCATCCTTTCATCACAGCTACGAACTTTGTCTCTGTAACTCCTTCCCTGGGTGTTTTGTTCCCAATTCTAAGAAGGGGCACAGTGTCCACACTTCGGTCTTCATTCTTCTTGAGTTTCATGCGTTTAGCAAATTGTATCTTATATCTTGGGTATCCTAAGTTTTGGGTTAATATCCACTTATCAGTGAATACATATTGTGTGAGTTCTTTTGTGATTGTGTTACTTCACTCAAGATGATGTCCTCCAGGTCCATCCATTTGGCTAGGAATTTCATAAATTCATTCTTTTTAATAGCTGAGTAGTACTCCATTGTGTAAATGTACCATAATTTCTGTATCCATTCCTCTGTTGAGGGACATCTGGGTTCTTTCCAGCTTCTGGCTATTATAAATAGGGCTGCTATGAACATAGTGGAGCATGTGTCCTTTTCACCGGTTGGGACATCTTCTGGATATATGCCCAGGAGAGGTATTGCTGGATCCTCCGGTAGTACTATGTCCAATTTTCTGAGGAACCGCCAGACTGATTTCCAGAGTGGTTGTACAAGCTTGCAATCCCACCAACAATAGAGGAGTGTTCCTCATTCTCCACATCCTCGCCAGCATCTGCTGTCACCTGAATTTTTGATCTTAGCCATTCTGACTGGTGTGAGGTGGAATCTCAGGGTTGTTTTGATTTGCATTTCCCTGATGATTAAGGATGATGAACATTTTTTCAGGTGCTTCTCTGCCATTTGGTATTCCTCAGGTGAGAATTCTTTGTTCAGTTCTGAGCCCCATTTTTTAATGGGGTTATTTGACTTTCTGGAGTCCACCTTCTTGAGTTCTTTATATATATTGGATATTAGTCCCTTATCTGATTTAGGATAGGTGAAGATCCTTTCCCAATCTGTTGGTGTTTTTTTTTGTCTTATTGATGGTGTCTTTAGCCTTGCAGAAGCTTTGCAGTTTCATGAGGTCACACTTGTCAATTCTCGATCTTACAGCACAAGCCATTACTGTTCTATTCAGGAATTTTTCCCCTGTGCCCATATCTTCAAGGCTTTCCCCCACTTTCTCCTCTATAAGTTTCAGTGTCTCTGGTTTTATGTGAAGTTCCTTGATCCACTTAGACTTGACCTTAGTACAAGGAGATAGGAATGGATCGATTTGCATTCTTCTACATGTTAACAACCAGTTGTGCCAGCACCATTTGTTGAAAATGCTGTCTTTCTTCCACTGGATGTTTTTAGCTCCCTTGTTGAAGATCAAGTGACCGTAGGTGTGTGGGTTCATTTCTGGGTCTTCAATTCTATTCCATTGGTCTATTTGTCTGTCACTATACCAGTACCATGCAGTTTTTATCACAATTGCTCTGTAGTAGAGCTTTAGGTCCGGCATGGTGATTCCACCAGAGGTTCTTTTATCCTTGAGAAGAGTTTTTGCTATCCTAGGTTTTTTGTTATTCCAGATGAATTTGCAGATTGCACTTTCTAATTCGTTGAAGAATTGAGTTGGAATTTTGATGGGGATTGCATTGAATCTGTAGATTGCTTTTGGCAAGATAGCCATTTTTACAATGTTGATCCTGCCAATCCATGAGCATGGGAGATCTTTCCATCTTCTGAGATCTTCTATAATTTCTTTCTTCAGAGACTTGAAGTTTTTATTATACAGATCTTTCACTTCCTTAGTTAGATTCACGCCAAGATATTTTATATTATTTGTGACTATTGAGAAGGGTGTTGTTTCCCTAATTTCATTCTCAGCCTGTTTATTCTTTGTGTAGAGAAAGGCCATTGATTTGTTTGAGTTAATTTTATATCCAGCTACTTCACCGAAGCTCTTTATCAGGCTTAGGAGTTCTCTGGTGGAATTTTTAGGGTAACTTATATATACTATCATATCATCTGCAAAAAGTGATATTTTGACTTCTTCTTTTCCAATTTGTATCCCTTTGATCTCCTTTTGTTGTCGAATTGCTCTGGCTAGGACTTCCAGTACAATGTTGAATAGGTATGGAGAAAGTGGACAGCCTTGTCTAGTCCCTGATTTTAGAGGGATTGCTTCAAGCTTCTCACCATTTACTTTGATGTTGGCTACTGGTTTGCTGTAGATTGCTTTTATCATGTTTAGGTATGGGCCTTGAATTCCTGATCTTTCCAAGACTTTTATCATGAATGGGTGTTGGATCTTGTCAAATGCTTTTTCCGCATCTAACGAGATGACCATGTGGTTTTTGTCTTTGAGTTTGTTTATATACTGGATTACGTTGATGGATTTCCGTATATTGAACCATCCCTGCATCCCTGGGATGAAACCTACTTGGTCAGGGTGGATGATTGTTTTGATGTGTTCTTGGATTCGGTTAGCAAGAACTTTATTGAGGATTTTTGCATCAATATTCATAAGGGATATTGGTCTGAAGTTTTCTATCTTTGTTGGGTCTTTTTGTGGTTTAGGTATCAGAGTAATTGTGGCTTCATAGAATGAGTTGGGTAGAGTACCTTCTGTTTCTATTTTGTGGAATAGTTTGTGAAGAACTGGGATTAGATCTTCTTTGAAGGTCTGATAGAACTCTGCACTAAACCCTTCTGGTCCTGGGCTTTTTTTGGTTGGGAGACTATTAATGACTGCTTCTATTTCTTTGGGGGATATAGGGCTGTTTAGATCATTAACCTGATCTTGATTCAACTTTGGTACCTGGTATCTGTCTAGGAACTTCTCCATTTCATCCAGGTTCTCCAGTTTTGTTGAGTATAGCCTTTGGTAGAAGGATCTGATGGTGTTTTGGATGTCTTCAGGATCTGTTGTTATGTCTCCTTTTTCATTTCTGATTTTGTTAATTAGGATGCTTTCCCTGTGCCCTCTAGTGAGTCTGGCTAAGGGTTTATCTATCTTGTTGATTTTCTCAAAGAACCAGCTCCTTGATTGGTTGATTCTTTGAATAGTTCTTCTTGTTTCCACTTGGTTGATTTCGCCCCTGAGTTTGATTATTTCCTGCGGTCTACTCCTCTTGGGTGAATTTGCTTCCTTTTGTTCTAGTGCTTTTAGGTGTGTTGTCAAGCAGCTAATGTGTGCTCTCTCTAGTTTCCTTTTGGAGGCACTCAGAGCTATGAGTTTTCCTCTTAGAAATGCTTTCATTGTGTCCCATAAGTTTGGGTATGTTATGGCTTCATTTTCATTGGATTCTAAAAAGTCCTTAATTTCTTTCTTTATTCCTTCCTTGACCAAGGTATCATTGAGAAGAGTGTTGTTCAGTTTCCACGTGAATGTTGGCTTTCTATTATTTATTTTGTGATTGAAGATCAGCCTTAGTCCATGGTGATCTGATAGGATGCATGGGACAATTTCAATATTTTTGTATCTGTTGAGGCCTGTTTTGTGACCAATTATGTGGTCAATTTTGGAGAAGGTACCATGAGGTGCTGAGAAGAAGGTATATCCTTTTGTTTTAGGATAGAATGTTCTGTAGATATCTGCCAGATCCATTTGATTCATAATTTCTCTTAGTTTCTCTGTGTCCCTGTTTAGTTTCTGTTTCCATGATCTGTCCATTGGTGAAAGTGGTGTGTTGAAGTCTCCCACTATTATTGTATGAGGTGCAATGTGTGCTTTGAGATTTACTAAAGTTTCTTTAATGAATGTGGCTGCCTTTGTATTTGGAGCATAGATATTCAGGATTGATAGTTCCTCTTGGAAGATTTTACCTTTGATGAGTATGAAGTGTCCCTCTCTGTCTTTTTTAATGACTTTGGGTTGGAAGTCAATCTTATCAGATATTAGAATGGCTACTCCAGCTTGTTTCTTCATACCATTTGCTTGGAAAATTGTTTTCCAGCCTTTCATTCTGAGGTAGTGTCTATCTTTTTCTCTGAGATGAGTTTCCTGTAAGCAGCAAAATGTTGGGTCTTGTTTGTGTAGCCAGTTTGTTAGTCTATGTCTTTTTATCGGGGAGTTGAGTCCATTGATATTAAGAGATATTAAGGAAAAGTAATTGTTGTTTCCTGTTATTTTTGTTGTTAAAGTTGGCATTCTGTTCTTGTGGCTTTCTTCTTTTAGGTTTGTTGAGGGATTACCTTCTTGTTTTTTCTAGGGCGTGGTTCCTGTTCTTGTATTGTTTTTTTTTCTGTTATTATCCTTTGAAGGGCTGGATTCGTGGAGAGATAATGTGTGAATTTGGTTTTGTCGTGGAATACTTTGGTTTCTCCATCTATGTTAATTGAGAGTTTGGCTGGGTATAGTAGCCTGGGCTGGAGTTTGTGTTCTTTTAGTGTCTGTATAACATCTGTCCAGGATCTTCTGGCTTTCATAGTCTCTGGTGAAAAATCTGGTGTAATTCTGATAGGCTTGCCTTTATATGTTACTTGGCCTGTTTCTCTTACTGCTTTTAGTATTCTATCTGTATTTAGAGCATTTGTTGTTCTGATTATTATGTGTCGGGAGGAATTTCTTTTCTGGTCCAGTCTATTTGGAGTTCTGTAGGCTTCTTGTATGTTCATGGGCATCTCTTTCTTTAGATTTGGGAAGTTTTCTTCTATAATTTTGTTGAAGATGTTTGCTTGTCCTTTGAGTTGAAAATCTTCATTCTCATCCACTCCTATTATCTGTAGGTTTGGTCTTCTCATTGTGTCCTGTATTTCTTGGATGTTTTGAGTTAGGATCTTTTTGCATTTTACATTTTCCTTGATTGTTGTGCCGCTGTTCTCTATGGAATCTTCTGCACCTGAGATTCTCTCTTCCATCTCTTGTATTCTGTTGCTGATGCTGGTATCTATGGTTCCAGATTTCTTTCCTAGGCATTCTATCTCCAGTGTTGCCTCATTTTGGGTTTTCTTTATTGTGTCTACTTCCCTTTTTAGGTCTAGTATGGTTTTGTTCATTTCCATCATCTGTTTGGATGTGTTTTCCTGTTTTTCATTAAGGACTTCTACCTGTTTGATTATGTTATCCTGTTTTTCTTTAAGGATTTGTAACTCTTTAGCAGTGTTCTCCTGCAATTCTTTAAGGGATTTTTGTGCTTCCTCTTTAATGTCTTCTACCTGTTTAGCAGTGTTCTCCTGTATTTCTTTAAGTGAGTTTTTAAAGTCCTTCTTGAAGTCCTCTACCATCATCAGGAGATATGCTTTTAGATCCGTGTCTAGCTTTTCCGGTGTGTTGGAGTGCCCTGGACTGGGCGAAGTGCGAGTGCTGGGTTCTGATGATGGTGAGTGGACTTGGTTTCTGTTAGTAAGATTATTACGTTTACCTTTCGCCATCTGGTAATCTCTGGGGTTAGTTGTTGTCGTTGTCACTGTTTAAAGATTGGAGCAGAAGCTGTGTTCCACTCACCAGCAGTCTCAAAATCCTGTGGCAGGGGTCGTGGGTAGCTGGCGGGTGTCAGCGGACCCTGTGCTCTAGCTATGCTGGTGCTGGTCCGGCCGGATGAGGCCTGTGGCCCTACTCAGGCCGGTTTCTGCTTCCCTAACTAATGCAGTCTCAGGTCCCGTGCGCAATTGGATTGGAGCAGAAGCTGTGTTCCACTCACCAGAAGTCTTAAGATCCTGTGGCGGGTGTTGTGGGTAGCTGGCGAGTGTCAGCCGACCCTGTGCCCTAGCTACCCTGGTGCTTTTCTGACCGGAATAGCCTGTTTTTCTTAAATATGGTTTTTTTTTTTTTTTTTTTTGAGCCGTACAAAGATCTTTGGTTATGTTCCCATGAACCTAGGCATTTACTGTAAAGGAGAATCTTTTACTCCCTAACCCTGGTACACACGAAGTAGTATTTATAAAGTAGTATAATTTTTTAAAAAATATATGTATTTGTTTATTTATGCATATGTGTAAAACAACTTGTAAGAGCTGGTTCTCTCCTCCTATCAGTGGCCCTGAGGACCAAACCCAGGTTAGCAATGGTGGCAAGCACCTTGACCCACTGCCCCAGCCGCCAGCCCCTCCTGCTCCAAGGGTGTATAATAAAAAGTATTATTTCCACTTACTACCTCACTCAGAATTGAAAGTATGGAAGCATGAGATTAGAGAGGAAAACTTGGATAGCAGTTTTCCATACATTAACTTGCCAGAGATTTTATCCCTTAAATATACTGTAGTGCCTCCTCCTGGTGTGTGTACCTCTCCTGCACCCGTCACTTTAAGATAGGAACGGTGCGTGTGGGGATATGTTACCAATCACCTTTCTTGTTATTCTTATTTAATGTCTTGCCCCTTATTGAAGAATAAATAGCTTTTAAACCATGGTTGCTATACTGTTTCTCCTAATTCTATCATCCTGTTTCAGCTTGAGTGAATTAGAATTTAAATAGTGCTAATACAACCTAGCAGCCAAGGGGCTGTTCTGTGCAGAGGATTAACTTGCACAGCATCCTGAGTCTGTAAGGCAGTCTTACTGATCTTATAACATTGCTTACACTAATGACAACACCTTCCTTCCTTGTTGCGGCCCGCCCGCGGTCCACAACACGAACGGTTCAACTGAGAATGGCAGTTCCCTGCAAAGAGAGGTAACTAGATAGGGCGGAAGAAAAGAATGAAGCCAGGACAACAAGTTCTGATCGAGGCTCAATTTAATATTTCCAAACACTCAGTTTATAAAGGAAGGGGGAGGGAACCCAATTTCCCGCCAAGTAACTCAGGGTCCAGTAGCAGGACAAACACGTGTGTGCCTCCAGGCAGCAGAGTCAGGTTCCAGCAGTGGGCGTGGCAGGACGAATGAGCCGGTAGCTCCACCCTAGAGCAGGCAGGTTCCAGGCTGGGGGAAGGGAGACCACACTTCCTCTCTATTACAGTGTCGTATTCGTATAGTTGCTTGTATAGAATTCTTCCTGTTCCTACTGCAGTGCATTTGTTTAATATGCACGTGTTTCTGTTTAGTCCTTTTAAGAATGTGGTATCACTAATCCCATGTCAGACAGGCAGCCTCTTGAGAAAGCTTCTCCTGGCAGGCACAGTGATAAACTGAAGTGTTTTCTCTTTGAATAAACTCTCATTTTCAAATCAGAACATTGTCTTGGTATTCATGTGTCAGTTGTGGTAAAAAGGAAAGTAAATGATAGCAAATGATTTGTAGACTGGGGCTCCCACCAGTCAGAGGCTGCAGTGAAAGCCGGATTAATCGATGCACACAGGCGTCAGCTGTCGCCAGCTCTGTCTTGTTCCCAGTTTCGTGAACTATGTATTTTCTTTCACTCATGCAGCAACACAGCTTGTAGTTCCCTGATTATTGCAAAGCTCTGTGCAGTAAATTCATAAGATTATTATATTATAAGGTTATTCAGGGTCATTATAAACAAAATAAATTAAAATATATAATTTTTAATTTATAACCTTAGAATTATATTTTTCATACCTGTATCAATAATAACCATATGTTCTTAAGGATATACTTGCTAAACATTGGATTTAGAGTTTTTAGATATGATTCCTTAACTCCAATCTATTTACCCACCAACATTTTTGAACACACACACATGCGCATGTGTATCTTCCTAAGTAGAGAAAAGGCAAGTCTCAGGAGAGGTATTGTATACACATGGATTAGTTTAGGAATTTAAGGCTGGTTTAGCAGTCTTACCAATGTGTACTGCTCTTCAAGAAGACGAGCATTTCATGTCCAGGACTCACATCTACCTGTAGCTCCAGCTTCAGGGGCTCTGACACCTTCTCCTGGCTTCTGTGGGCACTCATGTGCATGTGTACACACACACACACACACACACACACACACACACACACACACACACACGTGTGAGGAAGAGAACGGGAGAAATGAACCCTTCTCCCCAGTGCAGCCATTGCTGACTTTGTTGTAACCCTATGGGTATTTGCATGTAATTATAAAGCAGCTACATTTTTAAACAGTTCTTTCACATACATCATAATAATGTGACAAAGTAGAAATTGATTTTCACAGCTCTAGTGTTGAATGCCTGCACATTGTTCGGTGGAGAGCAGGCAGCTCTGTCTTTTGCTTAGCTCTTCTCTGTGTGTGTATGAGGAGGGACTTAAGATTCTGTGTGATGAGGAGAATGTGCTTTGGGGAAGGAACACGCTAACTCTCCTATTCTAGAGTTTCTCTCTAACATTGATTGGCCTCTAGTTAAGTTAAAAAAAAAAATCAATTTTTATCTGCTGGGTCAATCCAAAGCTCTTTCCAAGTACAGAGGGCTGAGGATAGGGGCACTGGCTTTCTGAAAAGACCCAAGAAAGCACTGTAGCATCTTACTGTATTAAGACATTGGCAACTGCACAGGAGTTTTGTGCAGTTGAACTTTCTGGGAAGATGGCTGTACTGATGATTCCAGCAACCAATAGTCATGCAGCTATCTTGTGCTCATCACATACATATGTCCAGAGGTGATGGATCACAAAGCTTAAAACACTATCAATGGTGGAATCCACTGCAGGGTTAGTAATTGAATGTACTATTAGGGGTTGGTGGAAACTCAGGAGATGGGGCCTAGCTGGAGGAAGTATGTCACTAGGAGGATGAGCCAGGATGCTATATTTTATCTTAGGCATGCACTTACCCCCTTCTCTTTCCTTCTGTTTTTCTCTTGGGTTGTGTGTGTGTGTGTGTGTGTGTGTTTCCTAGACACCACAAAGAGAATATCCTCACCTATCACATACTTCTGGCTCAGTGACATTCTGCTTCACCGTAGGCCCAAGCAATGGAGTCAGCCTACACCTCTGAAACCATGACCCAAAATAAAGATCTCCCTCCTTAAGGTAATCGTTGGAAGTATTGTTACAGTGGAAAGATGACTTACATGGGTAAGCTTGTAAAAGCTTCTCTTCCAGGGGGTGGTAAGACATTTGGGTAACTGAAGGTTATGAGTGTCATAAAGGGAGGGTAGGTCCTTTACTTGTTGTGGCTTTTGTCTCTTTGTGTTTTCCAATGGTCTTAGGAGACCCCTGTGAAAGGGTCAGTGCCTCCCAGCTGAGCAGTTTACCTGTGCAGGAGTATAGCAGAGACTGCACAGAGGAGGGACAGTTGACTAGGACCTCCTGCTTCAGCCAAGTGCTAAGATGACAGGTGAAACCACCCCTGGCTCCAGAGTTCTTCATGGCAGCCGAAGGTGTGAGTGGGAATGGCCTTCATATATGCTTGCATGTATAGTCTCCAGTTGATGAATTGTTTTGGAAGGATTAGGAGGTGTAGCCTGTTGGTGTAGATGTTTTCATATCGGAGGAGGCATGTTTATGGGGGTGGGCTTTGTCACTTCTGACAGTCATGTTGCCCATGGATGAGGGTATAAAGTTCTCAGTTACTGCTCCACCACCATGCCTGCCTGCTTCCTGCTGTGGTAACAGTGGACTAAACCTCTACAACGGTGGGCAAGCCCCCACCCCAACATGTTCTCCTTTATGAGTGCCTTGCTCATGCCTGTCTTAATCCCAAGAGGACAGGAGCTAAAACAGCAACATTACCCGACCAGTCATTTTCACTTATTTACCTGGGTGGTAATAGTCTAGAGTGTAGTCTCTATGAAAGTAAAGAATTGGCCCATCTTGTTTACCTTTGTTTCTCTGTTACTTAAACAATGACTGTCATAGTAAGATCCCAGTGGCCATGAGAATCTAGTGCATGGGTGAATGAATGAATGAATGAATGAATGATACAAACACTTTGAGCTCTACACTTTTGCAATTCGTTCACTTTTTCAAAGTTGCTAAATACTGAGTTTGAATGAGATTGTAGTTTGTTGATGGTATTCTGAGTGTCAAACCCAGAGCCTCTCTCGTGATAACGAAGAATCTACTCTAGTCCTGAGATGACAATTAGGCCCATAGTCACAGAGCTTTTAGTCATTTCCTTTCAACACTTTACCTTCTCAGGTAGGAGTTTTGTCTTTGTGACTTAACAGATTGTCCATGTACACAGGACTTTCCATTCCTGTGTGACTCTGAAACTTACTGAATCTCACAGACTAATATTTAAGTAGCAAAACTGTTAGGATTTAATACCTGAAACAGAACCCTTAGACATGATGAGCCTTCAGTGACTGTTTCAGGATTAAAGGAAAATGCATTATGTGATTCTTTGAGCTGTGACTTTTAGTAAAAATCTCACTAGCTGTCTCCACACCTATTGCCTGACCACCCCACCCCTGCTAATGTTGAATAATCGAAAAGCCTACCTAGTTTCCCCAAGCACAGAATCCTTACTATCTGTGAACAAATGTGGTGGTGGTGGTGGGGGGGGGTTGTCTTAGAACGCCATGAACAGGATTCCAGCTCAGAAGCTTTCTGTACTCTGCACACTATTTGTAAAGAAATGAGAGCCAGTCATCAATTACCATGTTGATTGTTGCTGGGACCTGCATCACTTAGGGATTGCCCTAGCTGTGGTGATGGGAGTGAAGAAATGGCAGACATAGTTCAGAAGAGCTAGGATTGGGTGGGGATGCACTCTGATGGAGACCGGCAGTGGCAGCCAGAAATCCTGTGTTTATTATTTACAGTGTACTGGAGAAGGGTTGGCTGATCTGAGCAAGGGTCTCTGTAGGGATTGATCTCAGGGGGAGGACCATGCAGTTGATGGTTTTGTTACAGTGGTGTTAGCGGAAGGTCAGCCTTTAGCCAACATTGCACTCAAGCAGGGGACAACTTTGCTGTTCTCTAGCCTTACCTGCAGAGGGAGGGCTTTGCCATCCCCTGGGCCTGAGGCATTGGAGTCATTGACATGGCCATTCTCACGTCAGCAGCACATCCACTTAGGACTTCATTTCTTCTCCATAAAGTTTGCAGGAGGTTTATCCTTCTATCCAGCCTCTTCTTCCTCACTACCGCCCCAGCAGGCACCCTTTCTTAGTCTTAGGGATCCTGAACCAGCGCCAAGCAGCCTGCCCCAGCCCATCATTCACTGAACATTACACCACCAGAATATGAACCAAGAATAAAGGGATTGTAAGACATTTACTGGTGCAGGCAGAGAGATTTGTTAGTGGCCTTGTATGGTTTTTATAACATATGCACATGTGTGCACACACATCTGTGTTATATGTATATGTCATATGTTTTTATGGCATATGTGTGTGTTTAATTTTATGAGTGTGTGTGCAAGAGAGAGTAAAAGACTCATAGACATACTCACATTTTGTAATCCAAGTTGGCCTCAAGTCTAAGGTTCTAGGTGTGCACTGGAATGCTCTCCCTGAATTTTACGTTTGAAACAGACTTTAAAGAGAAATGCACCTATTTTAAGGCTATCTTATGCTGAGATTTGACAGTTGTAGGCTGCTGATATTTTTGCCAGAAGCACAATATGCAGAATCCAGTTTCATTGCAGTTTCTGATTGTTATGTGTATACATTGCAATAAGCAAAACCTGGGCCACATGGGGGAGCCGAAAGCACCTGGAGCGAGGCAGCAGCCGTCTGGGGCAGCGCTTACCAGTGACAGAGCCCTGCTCACTCCTCCTCCTTACCATTGCACCTCCTGCTCTCCAGAAATACAGATTGTACTGCATATTGTCTGATGATAGGTTTCTGAGTAGACTTTTTAAAAATAAAATTGAGTAAAATTCATGCTTGTGGGAAAATAATTTATATTCAATTTTGTCTGAACTTTATTGATCGTGTTCTCATTTGGAATAACTGCCAGGAAACTCACCTGGGCTAACACAAGACAGATACCATTTACCAGGGATTTAGCTGTAAAAAGAAACTCATTTCGATTTCAGTGGTGACAGCTGCTGAATAAGTTTTCTTGCGATGCCCTTCACAGCAGGAAACGACATGATGGGACTCCGTCTTCCATGATTTCATACCCACCCAACAAATCCACGCTGCAGGGGGATTTGCTTTCTAAATGTCTGAACTGCCTAGCTTATGTGGGCAGAGTGGTTTTTCTTTTTCTTTTTCTTTAAATGTCCAAAGTAGGTAAAATTGTGATTACAAAATGGGTATCTGTGTGACATGCAGAAACCCCTGTCTCCTCTTTCTGAAATTGTTTTTCTCTGAGCTGTGACACGGGGGCTTTATTTGACAGGGTCAGATTGAAACTTGGGATTCTTTACAGAATGATGTAAGCCATTCCTGTTGATTTTGGTAGATGCCTTAACATACCTTTCATGGAGCAAATCAATGTGATTTCTGACACGCCAGTTGGTTCGGCTCCCTTGTGCTTTCTTTGCTGATTTCCTGTTTTATATCATCGTGCAGATGATAATCTCAAGCTTTTCTGACGGAGAGGGGTGATTTGTGCTGACCTGAGGTCTTGTGGTGCTGGGCAGTGTGTCACACAGATGGGGCAGTTCTGTATATTGTGCTTGAGAATCTCTCTGATGAGGAAAGGCATTCCCAGAGGATGGGAGAGCAAGGCTTTTACTGTGGTATAGCATTGCAGCTGCACTCCACACCTTCTTTTTTCTTTTTTTTTTTTTTTTTTTTTTTTTTGGTTTTTCGAGACAGGGTTTCTCTGTGTAGCCTTGGCTGTCCTGGAACTCACTTTGTAGACCAGGCTGGCCTCGAACTCAGAAATCCGCCTGCCTCTGCCTCCCGAGTGCTGGGATTAAAGGCGTGCGCCACCACGCCCGGCTCCACACCTTCTTATAGATGAGAGAAGGAAGGAGATGGCAGTTGCATGTCCAGGTAGACCAGGCCACAGATAGTAATGTGTGGAAGCTTGGTTTTCTCCAAACTGAACCTGTTTAGTTTACCTCCAGCCAATCCCAATCTTAAGATTGCTTAAGGGCAAAGTACGTCAAATATATTGACCACCGGGTTTCCAAGTAGAGTGTCTTAGAGACAAGCTCTTCTGCAGTAGACTGAAGGCCACTCCTTACTCGGCCCCGCTGTAGCCTATGTTATGCCCACGAGTCTCAGCAATTTTAGTTTGGCAGGCTAGTGACTATTCTGTGAATATGCCTACCTAGCCTAGGATCATTTGGCTGTCTCTCGTCATTGTGCATATATGCTGCAGTACCCTTAGGAAAGACAGTGGGAATCACATGTATACTTTAACATCATAGGCAGGAAGGCCATTTTAATGGCTTCTTTTTTTACTTAATATCCAAACTATGATTTTAGTGTGTAATTGACATACCAAAGTATTAATGAAAAATATTATATTATCTCATTTTAAGTATTTGAAATCAAGAATACATTGTAGTTATTATTAAACATCTTAACCAAGAATAAGGAAAGTTTAAGGGCTTAGTAGTCACATTTGGCTGGTGGTTCCTAGCTAATGTGGACAGAGAATTTCTATATTTTATATCCAAGGAGAGTAAAACTGATTGAATGAAGTTGGATTCCACTTAAACCTCCTGTATCTGAAGCTGAACTATTGTATTTTGGAAATGTCCCAAAGTAGTAATTGTTTCTTTAATGTAGAAAATAAACCCCCAAGCGTCCAGATATTAGGCATCAAAGAACATACACCTAAATGCTTCTACCTCAGGATGAAACATTTCTTACAGTGGTTTAAAACAAGTAGATTAGAAAGACCTTCTGGTGCTCCCTGGAAGAGATTATAAACGGTAAGCATAGAAAGCCGACACAGTAGCGGCGAGCTGTGAGCTATGTCTACCTTTATGGGGCAGAGGCAGCGGTACCTCTGTGAGTTCACAGACAGTGTGCTCTATCTTGTGAGATCCAGGCCAGCTATGGCTTTTAAAAAGAAAACCAAACCAAAGAAATAATTCAGAAAGGAAAACAACCAAGGCATGTTTAGGTCTAATACATTTAGGCCTTGGTGAAGAACAACTTTGGTACAAAGTATAGTGATGGAGTTTACAAATCCCCTGATCTTCTTGGCCACCTTTGATGGCACTACCCAGATTCCCTTTATAGTCCCTGCCTGTTGCAGAGCTAGATAAAGATTCCGAGAGCCCTGCTTATTTCCTTGTTGGCTGAGCCTCCACAACTGCCCTGTACCAACTGGGCTGGGTGCCTCACACAGAAGAGCTGCCACCGAGACCCCCACCAGTTGCAAATGCTCCAACAGAATTTTCGCTCCTGCCTACCTTCTGGGAAGGAGATGAAGCAGCTGTCAGTCATCCTTGACTGATGTGTCAGGGTGCCACTGAGGGGTGACGTTCATCGTGTGCTTGTCATCAGTGCCACAGCATGAGAAGATCCTCTCCACCCCCAACCAACTAGTCTTTCTGGGAGACCCACAGACCCACTTTTGTATAATTTCTGTTTGTTTTTTTTGCCTCCAACTCTCAGTTTCCACAATTCAATAAATGTCCCTAGTGCAGGTCTATGTATTCAATTTCCATGTGTGTGCATCAACGGGACTTACATTTCTGTTGCTTCCACAAAGCCCAGAAGGTCTGCCTCTCACTTGGGATTCATACGTCAGTGTGACTGTGATTGTGTTCTTGTCTCAGTCATGGACTTAACTGGCTTAAAGGTAGCACCCTGTAAACTTGGGTATATAAATATAGGTTTGGGATTCTGATAATTAATCTTGATTGTCATCTTGACAAGGGACAGGCCTCTGGGCATGCCTGTGGGGCATTGTCTAGAAGAGGTTAACCTCTCGGAATCCCTGTGAGGAATTACCGAGTTAGGTTAACCAAGTGGCAACAGCCCTTGGGCTGAGCCAGCCGTGTGTCTTGTTCTTAGTTTTGTCTTATAATTTAGTAATTAGGATTTGTTACATAAGGACAGTAACTGAGATGTGGGAGAAACCTATTAGAATCTGAAAGTCTAATAGCATTTTTAAAAAAGAGTCCATCCTGTGTTAGATGTTCTGGTCAGTTTTGTTAAGGCTGGGACCAGGTTTCTTTTGCGGGTCCACAGCACTGCTACATTTTAGCAAAAGGACACTCAGTCCTTTTACAACCAGCATCTTCAGAACATCTTCCAATGCTTGCTTGCTTGCTTGCGTTCTGTTCGCGTCTCTATCTTTGAGTTGTTCCATGAGAAGACAGGAAAGTCAGCTCTGGAACTGCTCCAGTGACCTAAGGGAAGCCATTAGTTACCTTCATTCTTGGGACCAAAAATGCATGCCAAACACCTTCTCGGGGGAGCCTTGATTTCAGCCCATGGGTTTAGTGTGCCAGGGAAGACGAGGCAGAGTTTGTGGTGCAAGAACATGTGGGAAAGGTTCCTAACATCCCGGTGGACCAGGATGCAGAGACCCTGAACAGGACCAGAGATGGGAAGGTGGGTGTTCCCTTCACAGGTCCACCCTCAAATTCCAGTCAGGCTTGCTGGACTTCAAAGGTTCCCTGCTCTGAAAATAGATTGAGCATCCAGAGGTTTCTCTTTGTAACCCCTGTCTCTCCCTTCATCCCCCCTCCCTCCCATGTCTCTCTGTGTGTGGAGGGTCTCAGAGGTTGAACTCAGGCCATCGGACGTGAAGGCATTTGCTGTTACTCACTAAGCCATCTCACTGGCCTGAGCTGTGGGTGACATTTTTAGCATTTAAGCCAGAGCAGAGCTTTTAGCCGGGAGGTGGTGGTGCACGCCTTTAATCCCAGCATTTAGGAGGCAGAGGCAGGCGGATTTCTGAGTACTAGGCCAGCCTGGTCTACAGAGTGAGTTCCAGGACAGCCAGGGCTACACAGAGAAACCCTGTCTCAGGGAAAAAAAAAATCTTTTAGTGTTTATACTCAAATTGAAGTTTTATTTCATTAAAATAGGTTTTCTCTGTTGAAGGAGAATTTGTATCTTGGAAGCATTCAAGTAACTGAGCTGTAAGTTCCCTGTGATTCTTGTCTTCTCCCCTAAGTTAAAATCTAAATTCATCTGTTGAGATAAGTTAAGCTGTTACCTTCCCTGGCCTAGATGTAATACTGCCTAAAATAGTTTTTTTAGTGTCCAGTTTCTCTACTTTCTATTCATTTTTCCACTCTGCTTCTTTAAATGAAAAACAGTTTTAAGTAAACACTGAGTGTGTAAGTTCAGTGCTTGGAGATTCTCAGGGTTTTCCCATTGCCCACAGAGCACAGGCTTCAAGGGTTTCTTGTCATCTGTCTTTGCTTTCCATGTCAACTCTATCACAGCCAGTGTAAGTAGACTTGAGTGTCCAGGGTCCTCATTGGTTGGTGCATAAAGGATCCTTACCATAGATGAGAAGGGAAGTGTACTGGCTAGTTTTGTGTCAACTTGACACAGCTGGAGTTAGCACAGAGAAAGGAGCTTCGGTTGAGGAAATGCCTCCATGAGATCCAGCTGTAAGGCATCTTCTCAATTAGTGATCAAAGGGGAAAGGCCCCTTGTGGGTGGGACCATCTCTGGGCTGGTAGTCTTGGTTTTATAAGAGAGCAGACTGAGCAAGCCAGGGGAAGCCAGCCAGTAAGGAACATCCCTCGATGGCCTCTGCATCAGCTCCTGCTTCCTGACCTGCTTGAGTTCCAGTCCTGGCTTCCTTGGTGATTGATGAACAGCAGTATGGAAGTGTAAGCCGAATAAACCCTTTCCTCCCCAACTTGCTTCTTGGTCATGATGTTTGTGCAGGAATAGAAACCCTAACTAAGACAGGGAGTCACATTCCCAGTTCCATTTCTGTGTTCACTCCCAGGACTCCACCTGAGGCATGCGTGACAGGTGCCTTCCTTTCTGGATGTGCACGCTCTGTGTACTCCTTCTGTAGTGTGCTGTGATTCTCTTTTGCCTTTACCCTTTTCTTGGAAGTTAGCTCATTTGTATATTATAATGTTAAAGCTGATGCATTTATATAAATACTTGGCATATGTATATGTATGTATATTTGGAAGATGTATATATCTACATCAATCTATATATCTACATATATGCAAAAATGACAATTATTTTTATAAAATGCATAATATGTGTATGTATGTGTTATATATATATATATCCAGAATGACGATCATTTGTATAAAATGAATGAGTCTAAATGTGTGAGTGTGTGTGTGCGCGTGTATTTTTCCACTTCCTGGACTGCCTTCATCCCTTGCTGTGTAGTTCAGAATGGCGTCAAATTCCTAATCTCCGTACCCTGCTAGCAGGTGTGTGCCACTGCTCCCTGCTTGTGTTTCTTCTTTATTCCTCTAAACTCAGTATGCCACATTAATCTGGCTAAGGCAAGTTCCTGTGGTATAGGAATTATTTGACTGTGTTTTATCAATAATCATCTATAATTATATCTGTATATCATTTTACCACTAAAATGTGTAAAATACCACTATTTGTGTATTTGCAAATAGCTCTTTTAAATGATTGCAATCACCATCTTAATTATGCATATGGATACTGAAGTTTACTGGGGTCAGAGACACAAAGTAGCACAGAGCCCGATTGTGTCTCCGCCTTGCCGTTTGCCTGTAGTTTATTCACTGGTAAAGAATGCAATTGCTCTGCTGTATAAGAAAATACTTTACTGATTTTTTTATTAGCACATTGAATAAGTCATTTTATGTGCTTTCTCCAGCATTTCTAGTCAAGTCTGACATCTGTAATTCCATTTTACAAATGAGAATGTTGGCAAATCAGGGTCATTACGTGACTTCCAGTTGTAGAACTGGTGACTTAAAACCTGAAGCAAGAAGTCCTCAGACTTGCAGCCTCTGCTGTTTCCGTTACCCTATGGCACTTCTCTGCTTTCCTGTAAGATTGGGAAGAGAAGTAGGTTTTTATTCTTGGGATTTATAGAAATAATGGTCTTTTATGCCTATGTAAGAGTCTAAAATGAACTGGGGAGATGGTTCCATGGATAAAATGCTGTTACGCACGCATGAGGACTGGAGTTCAGGTCCTGAGAATCCATACAAACATGGCCTGCCGGGCATGGTGGGCACAGGGTAAGCTGGTTAACTGGCTGAACCAGGGAAGCCCACATGTAGACGTTACCTCTGGCCTTTACATGCATGTGCACATACTCAGAAGCCACCCTCACACCTGTGAACCTAAGTATACATACATTGTACATACATAAACCTGCCAGACAGCCTCAGTCATTAAAATAACAGCAGTGGGTTTCCTGTAGGGTGATCTTTGTATACATTATGTTAAATGTAATTGATGGAATGTGTCAGAACAAATCATACATTACTTCCAGAAGAGGGAGACTGTGGGAAGGAGATGCTTACACTTAGGTCTGACAGTCTCATGAGGTAATTGCAGCATCCCAGCATACTACTGTGGGCTTGTCCCGTAACTCATATCCGTTGCTTAATCAGTGGAATTGATCGATTGTGGAAACTGCAGCTGCTTAAAGAGCACGTATGCAGTTCAGCGGGAAAGGAAAAGTCGGTGCCCAATAGACATGAAGTAGAGCCTGGAATGCTTTATGATTAACTCAGCTCTTGTCTCCAGCAGTTTCTTCAGTTGCATCTCTGTAAACACGAGTTGACTGGATACGTTTCTCTATGGAATACAGCAGCTGCTCTTTGTTGTGTCAAACTGAATACCATGGGAACTTTGTTTATGGGGTTGGACATGGGTAGTAGATCTTGTCATGGATATGGGAGATTACAAAAGATGAATGGCCTCAGATAGTGCGTATCAACTGGTGTTTCCACATTTGTAAATAACACCAGAGATGTTTATGACTGGAAGAGGATGACAGCATCCAGAAGAAATGGAATGAAGAGTCAAGTTTGCTTTCGGCTGCACAGCAGTCTTGGTGTTTTTGATCCTAACATGTTTCTAATTTCTTCATTTGCTAATGTAAGCTAGGTGTTCTCTTGGAACGGATATGAGGACTTAATTAGAGACTGCACTAAGAGATTCCTTGCACATTTACACACTTGAGTACTTTAATGCACAGGACTTCTACTGCATGTCAGGCCTTTAACAAAAATGATGTCAATTTGGATTTCAATTCAGATCCCCCTGTCAGCACTGACAGCAGTCACCATCATCTCCATTTGACAGAGAAGGAACATGGGATGCCAAAAGGCTAAATGACTGCTCAGGGATCTGTGGTCAGGGGTGTTTCTCTTGGACATGCCCCTTTCCTTGTGGGTCTGACGCGGCTTTTCTCATGAGGCTTACATAGCAGGTCTAAGCTTTCTCAGTGTAGGTTTTGTAAGTCATGCAAGTGCTGCCCTGGGTTAGGAGTCAGGAGATCCAGGCTGCTGTTACATTGTGTGTTACTAGGAAGTAATTCATTGCATATGCCTTATTAAATACATATAAAGTACTTGGCTTTCTGCTAAGCTTCATGGGTAAAATGTCTTATTATAACTTTGATCTTAGAGTAAAAGTTCTCTTTGAAGAGATAAAAGCATTTACAAATCTCATTTAGTGTTTTGTTCTGTCTTTGCTTTTCAGTCATTCTTACACTGGTCAAGATTATAGTACCCAGAAGAACACCGGCAAGATTTCCTTAGATCAGATTGATTCGGTAAGCTCCAGCCCGGTACAACAGACTTGTCTCAAGTAGAGATCCTTGGGTGGAAGCTGGCAGAGTGCTACCTTGCTGCTTGCTGATCATTTTAAGAGGAAAGGCTCATATCTTATGTATGTGACTCTTTTTTTTTTTTTTTAATTGTAAGAAAACCAAATTTAAGGGAAAGTAGTTTGCAGTCTTTTAGTTAGTTTTGAGGATATAACTTAGTTGTTCTTTACAGAGAGACATTAGATGCTCACTAGAGAGGGCAGCAAAGTCAACAAGTCAGGCCTGGTCCTCCTGACAGGGTCCGCTGGCAAGTCTGCCCAGTGAGAGTTCAAGTCCTGGGAGGAAGGATGTTTCTGAGGACGTTAGAGGGAATAAGGATGAGATGGAGAGTGAAAACGCTGAGTTAAAACCAACGAATGATGCTTCATTTAAAAAAAAAAAAGAATTATTTTATGTATGTGAATACACTGCTGCTGTCTTCAGACACACCAGAAGAGGGCATCAGATCTCATTACTAATGGCTGTGAGCCACCATGTGGTTGTTGGGAATTGAACTCAGGACCTCTGGAAGAGCAGTCAGTGCTCTTAACCTCTGAGCTATGTCTCTAGTACCATGATATTTTAGTTTTGACATTAAAACAAAAAGACCTGTGTTTTTTTTTTAAAGTATTGGCTAAACATTAATTTGAATTTTCTCTTTGAAATTTTTTCTATTAATTTTGTGTTCTTTATATCTGGTTTATGTTATAAATCAATTTCCCATTTTCAATTGTATTTTCAGACCTTTCTCTTAGAGAATATTATGTCCATGTAAACCCTCTTAGAACATTCAGAGCAGTTTTGTTTGTAATAAAAAGATGGACAATATCTAATGCTCTTCAGTAAGCAAACTGCAGCATATTCCAGCTATAGACTGCACCTGGTCATTGACCTATCCTGAGTTGTCCCAGGTCAGCCTTGAAGCAAGTCTTCAAACACGACATGCTATGTGATTTTGTTTAGTCAGTTCTCTTGAGATGACAACGTTACTGAAATGAACAGATGAGCTGTTTCCAAGTGTTAAGACAGGAGGAGGAGGAGGCAGGGGTGGAGTGGGGCAGAGAAAGCAGCAATTAGCCAGCAGGACGAGAGTCGATGAGACGGCTCGGTTGGTAATGTGCTTGTTATGTGTGAGGACTTGCATTGGGACCCCAGCATTTACAGAGAAAGCTGCATGTGCTGGTCTGGGCCTGAAGTCCCAGCACCAGGACGGGGCGGGCAGACACAAGCATCCTAGAAGCTGTGCTGGCCAGCAGGTTTAGCTGAAGCAGTGAGCTTCATGCTCAGTGACAGAAATAGAGGAAGACCTCTGGTCTCCACACTCAAATTCAGGTGTGTGTACACACCTGCAGTAAACACAAACAGGAAATCGGGACCCTTGTGATGCTGAAGTCATTTTGCATCCTGACTGTGGCGATGTATGTATAAACCTCTCCGTGGTGTAACGTCCACACAGAAGTAGATGCACAACTGCGGGAATCTGAGGAAAGAGTGGGACATATCCACATTGTAGTTGCCTGTCCTGCAAGAGTTTTATCTGAGGAAAACTGAGACACGCTGTATCTCTGTATTACCTCTTGCCAGTTACCTTGTTTTTTTGGTGTTTTTGTTATTTTGTCTTTTTTTTTTTTTCCCCAGAGCTGAGGACCGAACCCAGGGCCTTGCACTTGCTAGGCAAGCGCTCTACCACTGAGCTAAATCCCCAACCCCTGTATTACCTCTTGCAACTAATAATGTGAATCACTAGTTATCCAAAGAAAAAATTTAAAAAAGAAACAAGGGAAACAGATATTATATAACCTAGTATGTTCAAAGTGTTACCAGCTTGATTTTTAATCATTATAAAATGTCTTGTTTACAATCATAGTAATAAGGAATGCTTTCTGTGGCTTATGTTCTTTATTCTGACTTAGTCAAATTTACAGTCACAGCAAATATGACATGTGGTCTAGTATATGTTTGGCATTACCACAACTTGCTTTTTTTGTCTTGTAGCTGTCTACAAAGTCCTTCCCGCCTTGCATGCGTCAGCTGCACAAGGCACTGAGGGAGAACCACCATCTCCGTCACGGAGGCCGCATGCAGTACGGCCTGTTCCTCAAGGGCATCGGGCTAACGTTGGAGCAGGCATTGCAGTTCTGGAAGCAAGAGTTTATCAGAGGAAAGATGGACCCAGACAAGGTACTGCTGAAAAGGCATAGCAGCAGCAAATTGTTAGTCTGAAACTACAAGATTTGTTTTTGTTTTTTCTTAAAATATGTATTTATTTATTTAATGTATATGAGTGCACTGTCGCTGTCTTCAGACATACTAGAAGAGGGCATCAGATTCCATTATAGGGTTGTGAACCACCGTGTGGTTGCTGGGAATTGAACTCAGGACCTCTGGAGGAGCAGTCCATGCTCTTAACCACTGAGCCATCTCTGTAGCCCCAAGATCTGTTTTTAAAATATGCACTGAAACACAGGTAAAAGTGTATAAGGTACATGTATCTTAGTTTATGTAAAAAGAAATTCACATCTTTTTTTTTTTTTTTTTCTTTGTTAAATTTTATTTAATCTTTTTTTACAGTCCAGATTTTATCCCCCTCCTGGTCTACCCTCTGACTTCAGCATCTCATGCCCACTCCACGCTGCCGCCATCTCCATTAGAATGCCCTCACCACCCCCACCCCACCTGACTTCCCCACTCTCTGGGGCCCCAAGTCTCTTAATCTAGCAAGTGCTAATAGCCCAGGCCAGGTGTCTTCTTCAGTAGGCATGTTACCAGCAGGCTAAATCTGCTTTCTGAGCTGTGTTTTTATAAGGATGTATGCGCGCACACACACTGTGAAAGCACTCGGGAGGCAGAGGCAGGCGGATTTCTGAGTTCGAGGCCAGCCTGGTCTACAAAGTGAGTGCCAGGACAGCCAGGGCTACACAGAGAAACCCTGTCTCGAAAAACCAAAAAAAAAAAAAAAAAACAAAAACAAAAGAAATCAGTTAAAATGCTTTCTTTCACACTGTGCTCTAGAGCATTTATTTCAACAGCCATCACTGCAGACCCTTCCAGCTGCCTTTAATGAGTCTAGAACATCAAGTTCTCAGGCCCACTCCTCAGTTACTTTTCTTTTCTACTAATATCAGATGGTAAAATTATGTCTAGAAATGTGCTTTTTGTTATGTCATACACCACATGAAAAAGCGTTTGTGTCGATTTCTTGATTTGCTTCTTCTGGATCAAAGGCTAATAGAAAATGAAGAATGTTTACATGAAGAAATGCCATGTGTTGTCTCCTATTAGCTTTTGGAGCTGCCATAACAAAATTCCAAGTGTAGTGGTTTAAGCAACAGAAACTTAGTTTCTCGTGGTTCTGAAGTTTGGAAATTCAAGGATGTTGGCAGATTCCACTGTTCCTGCGGCCTGGGCCTGTGGCTTGAGGACCTGTTCTCTGTGTGAGTGCCACAGCCACTGCCACTGGCCGCCACTGCTGCTGCAAGGCCTCTGCTTGTTCTGCACTAGCTGCACCGGGTAGTATCTTATTAACCTTGCTTGCAGCCTTTAAGGCACTTTCTCAGGACAGAATACAGTCATATCTGAGATCAGGGCTTAAATGTAAGAACATTAGGATGGCATGACTCCGTATGTAACACATGTTTTATTATACACTTTATTTAAAGACCTGGCTCTGTGTGTGTGTGTATGTTCGAGAGGAGGTGAGGGGAGCGCTCCATCCCATACATGTGGAAGTGAGAGGAAGACTGCAACCCTAATTAAAACATAATGTCCACATAAAACATTTATGTGGCATGCAAAGCAGTTTCATTTCAGGTAAAGTGAGATGTGAAGGTAGATTGTTCTAGAAAACATTGATCTGGATCTGAAGAAGGACATGAACACGGAGTAAGAAGCAAGCGGGCAAATGTTTCTGCTTACCCTTGCTTCTCTATAGACTGTCTCCCCGGCTGGCACGCTGTTACCTGGTGTTAGGGCTGATTGTGGTCTTGGCTGTTGTCACTAAGGAGTTTCTGCTTCTCCGTTTGCTCTTGCATTTGATTTTCTTACATACACTTTTAGAGGATCAATGTTGAGCATCAATAGATACATCCTTCCTAAGAGGACAGCATTTTGTTGTGAGATAATATCCTGAGACCAAAAGCTTTGAAGTACATCTCACTCCAGGGAATTAGATTTAGAGTGTAGATTTTAGCCTTAGTTTTAACGGTTGTATTAGTATGTGTGATGGATTAAAAACTTATAAACAAAGCCTTCTTGTCAGGGCAGGGCACTTGAAAATTGCACCTAAGTTGTCAAATACAATTCTTTGGTTTATAAATGACTTTCACAAGAGGTATTTGAAGTTTTGGATCTCATATTTCTTAAGTAGTTTCTCCTTTTGAGGAGTTTTCTTAGTTATAATTTTTGTATTTTACATTGCCAGTCTACCTGAGGAAAAGCCTCACCTTGTATATTACAACACATTAAATTTATCAAACTTTTATAAAGGTGTGAGGAAACACAGCATTAAAATATTCCTTTAGTTAGAACTTGGTTATTAAGTCGCTCAGTCACTAGAATTAAGTTGCACTGGGTAATTGTGACACATTCACAGCCCCGTATCCTCTCAGCTGGATTGCCTGCAGTGGTATTGATCTCAGTTGCCTTCCCCTGGCTCAGCTGGACATTTGGCGCTTAAGTGGCTGCAGGGTCCTTGCATGCCATATGCAGGGTCCATGGCTTGCTGTTGTGACTGAGCCAAGGAACATTTCACAATATTTCGTTTGTCTGAGACACCAACAGGTAATGACATAGGATAGATTTGAATTGTTCAGCTTACTACCAATCACTCAAAATTAAGTTAATTTTCTTTTTAACTTATTCACTTACATTCTGTTCCCTGCCCCCTCCTGGTTACTTGATATGTGTGTGACTATACATATCAAGATGTGGGGACAGGGCCCACAGTTTGTGTTTTCAGAACCTTCCACATGAAGGTGGTGTTCTCCAGATTAGATCGAGAAAAATGGTTTTGGGAACTACCCTTAAAAAATTCAAGTTGCTAACTGGCTTATTCAACCAATAGCCACTGCACGTCTTCAGCTCTCAGTTGTTCTGTCTGCCTCCGTAGGCAATTTGGGCATAATGATCTGTCCTGTGTCAATAATCCATACATACATTTAAAACCCTGCTACATGCCAGGTCCTAGTAAATGCTAAATGAGTCTGTACAGCAGAGTGTCTCAGCTAATGTACTGCTAATGAATCTCCAATATACTCCAGTATCGATCCCATGAGCCCTTGGGGAAGCCAGGCTGGACCTGGAGAACTCATAGCTCGCTGCCTTCCATTGTAAGTAGTGCCTTCCTTTTACTCTAGAATGTTTTCTGAACATCCTTCTCTCTGTGCCAAGTGATGTTGAAAAGGGTAGGAAAGGACTAACGGAGAGTGCAGGCTTGGACTCAGGCAAGCATATTTTTTTTCTGCCATATATAAGCTATATAACTCTGTTAGGGTTCTCCAGTGGGAAAGAACTAGTAGAATGACTGTTTATTAAAAGGGGCTGTATTAGGCTGGCTTATTCAGTACTGTCTGAGATAGTGGCTGTCTCACTCTGGAGAGCCTGAGAACCCAGTTGCTAGCTGTTGAGCCCCCAAGGCTTCATGCTTCAGAGCCCTAACCTGGTGCCAAGGGCCTAGAAATTCCCAGAGAACCTCTCGTCTTCATTCCACATTGGAAGACTGAAGAAGCAGGGTTCTTATACCAGCAAAGGAACTCCACAATAGTAGCAGCAGCAGCCGCCGCAAGGTAGATGAACTTGCTAGCCAGAGAAAAAGCTTTTTTTTCCCCCCTCAGATCTCCTTAGATTTGTGCTGGCATTGTAAGATGCCACACACATTTAGGTTGGGTCTTCCAACTTTGAATAACTAAGTTTGACTGTGATAATTCCTCATAGGTAAACACTTCTCTCTCAGCTTCTCTTTCTCCTACTCCTTTAAGTTGTACAGCAACCGGACATAGAATTCCTCACATAGCTCCTGCATTCTATTGCGGCTGTTGCTATCTGTCCAGGGCCCTTGTCAGATGTGAGGAATGGAATACAGCCTCAGTTCCTAGTCTCTGAGGCCATCATATGGGGGCAACAAGGGGAGTGGTGTTCATAAAGGAATTCACCAGTGTTTTAAAAAATGTTAAACTATAGAATGGCAGTTTGACAACTTATTGATGCCTGGTGTTTGACAGGCAATATAGTTGTTATTATATATGTGATTGTATAGTCCTGAAGAGAAGCATTCCTTAAGTGTATTTTCCTGATAGAACAATACTAGACCCTATGGTCTATCTAGCTTCATTCATCCTTAGTTAGCAGTATTTTGTTTTTTAACAGTGCCTCCTGGCCTTAGAGTAAAGCAGAGAAGACATAAAGTGAGCTCACTCAGGCTGAGGGTGGAAAGTGGGACACTGCTTTAACTGAAGCCTGAGACTCTGATTCTGTTGAAATTCAGAGCATCACCCGTGGTAAACGTTACCCTTTTATGAAGAGCGCAGTAAGTTTTAGGCAAGAACATGGTACACCAGTAAACCTGGCTAGATTTTATTTTAAACGCTGTATTTCCTAGTGTCTAGAAAGAGACATGAGGCACATCACAGGTTGACTGTGTTGTGAAAATTGTTCGATTTGACACCTTCTTTAATAGAAATTTTCAGTTTTCTGTTTAGTCACTAGAGGTGCAATAAATGAGGTCTGATGCTTAATCTTACTTTCTACCTTGGTGAGACAGGAATCACCAGGGAAACCGGCCACAGCGTGTCTGTATGGGGTGCCTTGATTAAACTGATGCGGGCTGGCCCCTGTCCCCTCCCCCAGTAGGAATCAATGTGCCCTGGGGTTTCTGCATTGTATTAAAAGAAGATGAACTGAGCATGAGCTCTGTTTGGTTGTGGGTGTGCTGTGGTCAGCTCTGTCAAGTCCTGCTGTACGACTCCTTAACCTCAAATGTGGCCGGGATGAACCTGCTCTCCTCTTTAGTTGCCATCGATAGGACATTTTATTAGTGCAGGAAAAGAAACTAAGACACAGATAGTGATTGTCTGCTAAGGGTTACAGAGAAGTAACTGTATTCATGAAATATGAGAACTAAATTGACACTTACCATTTTAAATGCTTGATAAATGCACTACTCCATAATCATTCACACATTTATCATAAGGGACCTATCAATCCAACTTGTAGAAAAACCTTACTCAGGTCATTGGCTACCTACATTTTGATTTTCTTTTTATTGAGTATTCATGTTCATATAGCCCTGGCTGTCCTGGAACTCACTTTGTAGACCAGGCTGGCCTCAAACTCAGAAATCCACTTGCCTCTGCCTCTGCCTCCTCTGCTGGGATTAATGGCATGCGCCACCACCACCTGGCCTGTTTTCCTGAAAATGACATCAGCTTATTCATTAGTTGAAAGCCAGGTAGACTTGTCAGGGCTATGTCAGAAGGCAGGTGAGGGGGCAAGAATGAGATAGAGATGGAGCAGGGGGAGGAAGGGAAGAGGGAGGGGGAGGGAGAGAAGAGGGATGGAGAGAGAAGAAAGTAGAAGGAGAAGGTGGGCTATATGAATATGCAAAGGACATAGGGGACAAAGTCTTCACTATTTTATAATAAATTGGAATCACCTTCCAATTTATTACAAGTTCTTTGGGAAGCACAGACGTTGTTTTGATTTTATATTCAAGTAACATGTATTGGGTACTCCAAAATAGTTTACATCGCTCAGCAAACAAGTCTCTTGAGTAGGGTAATTCCGCTTGATTTGGGTGGCAGCATAGGTTAGTTGGGGGAGTGTATACTTTGGAATCAAATTAGAGCCCAGACCCATCTGCTCATTATAAGTTGTGTGACTTTGTGTGAGTCTGCGCCCAACTCCAGCTTCTCGTGCCTTGGGTAAGGATAATGCTGGGATCTATATGATGACTGTATATGATACTATTCTTCCTATACCACATATGAGCAGTGCCCGCTATTTAGCAGAGAATCTAAGTTGATCGCTCCTAAGTTCCCATTTAACGGGAACTGGATTGTGGTAACAACAGCAGGAGCTTAGAGCTCACGAGTGAAATAGTATATCCACCCAGGGGCCTCAGAGGGCTTTTCTGGAGAAGTTAGTATTTGAATTGGACCCTGAATGGTAACAATATAGATTGGGAGACAGTATTTTCTGAATCGTGCTATGTTTCTATTATAAAGGCTGTTGATAACATAACAAAGGCTCTTTTAAACTGTGGTTTGTCTAAAGACATCATTATTCAAGTGGATGATTCTTAGGTTCAATCTTGGTAAAAGCTGGGTGTTATTAAATCTCAGCTAAAACCTTCCTGCTGGGTGCTGAGGAGCTGCATGTGGGTGTCGTGGCTCTGCAGTTGGATGGAAGTGAAAACCTAAGTGGGGGATTCCAGTGTTGAATGCCAGAAGAAGGTTGGTGGATCCGTAGTCTTCCCTTGGCTTTATGGCCGTGTGGTTGTTGTTGTTGTTGTTTTTTTTTTTTTAGATTTATTTTATTTATTTATTATATGTAAGTACACTGTAGCTGTCTTCAGATGCACCAGAAGAGGGCATCAGATCTCATTACGGGTGGTTGTGAGCCATCATGTGGTTGCTGGGATTTGAACTTCGGATCTTTGGAAGAGCAGTCAGGTGCTCTTACCCCCTGAGTCATCTCACCAGCCCCTGTTGTTTGTTTTTACTCTGTAAGTTGTACCTTCTCAAAAGTGTATCTAAAGATCTACTTAGTCTACAGTCCCATCTGACAGGCTTTCTGAAAGCAGTCTTTTCCTTTGTAGTGGAGATTGGTTTTCTCACTAGTGGAAAACTGGAGAGCTGGGTGGACACGTGTGCTTGATGACATGGGTGCTGCTGGTACGCAGCATATCTGAGGCAGAGCAGTATCCTTCTTGGACATTTGAGGTTTCCAGGGCATGGCTTGGGCCTTGATTATTATATCTGCACTCACGGCAGACAGTGATCTTATTCATTTTGTGGCATTAAACCTGAGCTCCTGGTCCATGGTCCACCACAAGTCTTTGCCAGCGCATTCATCTCAGGGAATGGACACTCTGTTATGTTGATGGATTCATATCAAGCCTTTCTCTTACACCTGTGCAGTCAGAAGAGCAGTCTAACTCAACTCTAAATGTGCACCGCGCCTATCTTCTTTGATGTGGAGGAGCCCCCACTTGGTACTAGGAGGTGGTGAGGACTTAAGACCAGTTAGCAGGAGGTCTTCAGGCCCTGGGGGAGGATGGTGGAAAGGTACCCTTTCCTCCTCCCGGCCAGTTCTTCTCGGCAACTTCTTAGTTGGATTGTTTGTTCTAGCACCTGTTGCTTCCTGTGGTAGTGGCCTCCCGGAGCCCCAGAAGCATGATGCATTGTGTATTGTTGACTGGAACGTTCAAAATTGTGAGCTAAAAGAGGCCTTTCTGTCGACTGTTCATCTCAAGTATTTGGTGTGGTAATGAAAAGCTGACCAAAACAACGACTGTGCCATCGGTCCTTATAGCCACCGTGCTAGTCTGCCCTGTCACTGTGCTGTGGACTCTTGGGATAGCTTCATAGCTCCATTTCAGGTTTCTGTCTCAGAGGCCTTCATCAGTGTCAATAAAGGCAGAGAAGCAGAAAGGCCACCATGGGCTAGTCTTTTTTTCCTAATGGGATTTAAAATTCCTACAAGCCCTGGGACAGAACTTTTAATAACATTTTCTCCAGCATCCTGCCCCAAATTTTGAGAGGGGTAATTATTTCCCTGATGCATAGTCAATGGACTGTACCGTGAGAGCATTCCAGTAGAGCTGCTGGTTTGGGTATAGCGTTCTTTGATGGACAGTTGTCCTGTATACACCAGCTATATTACTAGTCCTAAAATACTGAGAGTATGATGCAGTGCACTCCCAAATGTGACGGAGCACGATTCCTCATTCTTAGTGATTGAGAGTGCACTTGAGGACAGGGAAGTGCTTCAGGCTGATCACTAGGAACACCAGTTACCGTTGCTCACTGAAGGAGGTGCTGCTTCGTAGAGATTTCAGGTTGAGTTAGTGTCAGAAAAGCAGCTCTGTCTTAAAAAAAAAAAAGAAAATGAATTGCCTGTCAAGCCTATTAGTGCCTAAGTCTCACCTACTATATTCTCGTAATGAGTTTGTTTTTGAGTAGTGATGGTTGGCAGGCTGGCTTTATTTTTACTTTTTAAAAGTAAAGTTAGCTGAGTTTCGCAAACATTTTATTTGACTTAACTTTAAAATTTTATGTTTATTTCCTGATATATGGACATGAGACTCTGATTTAGTGACAGAGTAGAATATACTAATGAGAATGTCTTTGGGACATAATTATGTAGATTTAAAGGAGTGATGTAGTTTTAATTATGCCCTTTAGCTAATGCACTTGCATATTAAATCCACTCGTGTCTTTTTGAGCTTTCCTCTGAACCTTTGCTTTCTCAGGCCCGAACGTGCTCATTAGCTCACAGGAATAACCGAAAGTTATGTAAGATAAGCTGAAGGCTGGCAAAGGATGGCTTCAAAGTACGTTTAGGTTTGAAAAGAAATGGCTCCTGTGTCTACCCTGTTCTTTGCCAGGTTTAACAGGAAGGAAATTGCAGTCTCTGTGTGCGTTTAGCCGGCTCCCTCCTTCCCAAATAAGCGACATTCCTTGGTTGTACTGTTCTGAAGTCAGATGACACGTTCCTTTCTTAAAGCTGGGGTGTAGGAAGTAAAATGAGGGTATTTCAAAATGATGATTGGTTGTTTCTCTTGGGTGGTTGTGGTTGTTGTTGGTTTTGTTTTTGACTTTGTTTTCCTCCATATAGGCTCTCAGTTTAACCAAATAGCTACCTAGGAGCTATGAAGTGATTTGTCCACCTTAGGAGAGTACTGTGAAACCTCCCAGCATTTCTTGGTGGGGTTTGTTTTTGTGAGAAGCTGGATTAGGCGACAATCCTCAGTAAAATTTAAGATGAAAAAAGACAAAAACTAAAAGCTCTGAATTATCATGATTATGATTATTATTTTCCTTTTGAAAAGAACCTAGGACAAACTGGCCTTGAAATCACCTTTGTAGTCAAGAATGACCTTGAACTCTTGGTTGGCAGACTTCTGTCTCCCAAGTCCTGAGAGTTTTCCAGTGTCGGGCTATACTGAAAAATCACAGGATTTAATGGCCCCCAGAGGGCCAGATAGTAGCTGTGTTGGCTTTTGTTGCAGCCACTGTGCTGCTGTGGCAAGAAGCCACCAGAGGTGGGACCTGTGTGAATGGACATAGTTGTGTTACCCATAAGCCACTGTGCTGCTGTGGCAGGAAGCCACCACAGGTGGGACCTGTGTGGACATGGCCTATTTCTCATAAGCCAGTTACCCAACTGGATTTAGCCTGTGAGTTGGCTGTAGTTGGCCAGCTCTTAATTTAAAACATGTATTCCTATTTATTCAAACCAACATTCATATTGTATGTGTATTCTGTAGCTGCTTTTATGTGCTTTTTATCCATGGTCATTATAATGGCATATAACAGGGTGATAATACTTAAAATTTTAACATGGAAAACTACAAGCATACAGAAACATAAATCCCTGCTTCTCTATCACATGAAGTGATTAGCTCTCTGCTTCTACACAGGATTTGTCCTTTATTCATTTGTTACTCATTTGTTTTATCTGGGTCTTTAAAAAACGTTGTTCCAAACTGTGCTTATGTGGTACTGTGTAGGTCAGATTTCTCTAGAGAAACAGAGTCAGTAACACACAGGGAGGGAAGGTGAGGAATTGTCTCATGTGATTCTGGAGGCCAAAAAATGCAGACTCTGCTGTCTACAAGCTAGAGACTTAGAAAAGCCAGTGATGAAGGTTAGTCTCAGCCAGAGGCCTGAGCGCCAGGACAGCTAGCAACAGGAGAAGGGCAGTGTTCGCCACAGGCTGTGAGGGGGAGGGTAGATTTCCTTTCTTTAACATTTGGTTTAGGCTTCCACACATTGCATGGTGCCCACTCACACTGGAGAGAGAACACGGCTCATCAAGCCAGTAAAATACTCAGATATTTGCAGAAGTACCAGGCACCACATAGTCCAGTTACAACGCACAAAATCAGCCATCATAGGGAGCCCTGCACTCCTATGCGCTCTACACTGCCCCCTGCCCTGCACTTTGGTTGGTTTTTAATCTATTACCTTACAAAGAACGAGCCATTTCTATAAAAGGCGTCATTGTCCCCCTTCATCATCATCTATGGCACTGTGCCCTTTCCTATTCCATGTCTCATCTTTCCAGTAAGAAGCCAGTCCTGCCAGCTCCAACCGTAGGAATCCTTCCTAAGTGACTCACCCTTATATTTCAGTTTCTGCCACCCCAAGGGGCATAGTGATGCCCCTTCGCCATAGCCATCGCCACTGATGTCTCACCTGATGGTTTGGCAATAGAATGGTCTTCCCAAAGCAATTATGCTAATATTTGACTTCTTAATTTATCGGCCAGAATTCGCCTGTAAAGAGCCTTCCCCAGGTCAGCGTGGAGACTGATCTCCCTGAGATGTAAACCACAAGGAACAGAATAGTTTTCATCTCACTTTATAGATTGGGTTGGGATCTCAAAAAGCTAGGTTAATTGCCTGAAGTCACAGACCTCACAACAGGTCTAGCAGAATCAAAGCCAGTACTGACAAAATAGCGATGTGGGTTTTAGAACCAGTGCTCAGTAACAGCTCGTTCACCTTTGCTCTGTAATCTCAGAGTGAGCAGCATGTAGTGCGGTTTTAATTGTTCCTGCTTCTGTTTCAATGAAGGAGAGTATACACAGTTTCATCTGATAAACTAGAGATAGTTTTTGAGAATAAGTGAGGATAATATGTTCAAACTTCTGCTCCGTCACGTAGCAACTGTCTGCTGACTTTGGGCAAATTGCTTAATCTTCCCACAGTCAACTTTCCTCATTTATATCACGGAAATTCTAATAGTACCGTCCCTAAAGTCTGGTTGTAAGCATTAAACAACCTGTGCCTTGCACACAGTAGGTATTCAGTATCTTTTTGTTTTCTGTAGTTAAACTGTCCCGTAGTTATTATACATTTAACTCTATCAGCCATTTAATCTGAGCATTAAATATTACAGAAATTGTCAGCAAAGTGACCTGAGACTCTTTACTGATGCAAACGGTGATGACTGGCCAGCCATGAACTGACTGTCATTGAAGACACTGGTGGCTCCAGGCTTCAGGCTCTCCTGCAGGGTTGTTGAGTATATTCACAGATTGGGCTTGAAAGGATGTAGGGAAACTGAATGTTTTGCGTTTATAATTTTCCAACATTTGAGTCTTATCAAATGAAGGAGGGCTGATGGGTTTTTGTTTTCATTTTTTGAGTCTGAACACTTCCCAGTCTGACAGTAGGGAAAGCTTTCAGGGAACTTGTGTCTGTTCAGCTGGACACAGAATACTTTACAGTAGGTGGGAAAACAAGATCCCTTTTGCCCGCACTGCCTTCCCTCCCTCACCTGTTAAAGGCACAGAGGCAGCCCTTCATGTAGATTGCCCTTCTAATCTGAGTTCTAGTCATGAGGAAGCTTTTGGAACAGGCTGAGAAGGTGCTAAGGGCAGAGTTGTTCTCGTTGCTTGTAGGGAGTCACACATGCGCTTCTGTGAAAAGTCTCGCAGCGGCACTTTGCGCTGTTTTTGTACTGCTTCGGTCTGAAGCTGAGGGTGGAGGGTGTGTGTGTGAGCGCTTGGCCTGATCCTGGAGCTTTCCTGTTAGCTCCTTTGTACTGACTTTGCTCATTGCACGGCACTGGCAAAGCACGTCACTGTATTTTTCTTAAATTATCAACTGTGTTTTGAGCCATGTTCGAAAGGGCAACTGGTTTATAAATGACTCATACCATTTATAAGCTTACTGAGAATATGAAAGAACTTTGTGTTTGGCTCTGAGAAGTGGAACACTTGCATTTTCTAGTGCCTAAGTCGGCGTACAGGTGACAGTGACTCCATCTAGCGTGCTGTGCTCCTCTTGGAGTCAGTCCGGTGAGTTTGTGGTTACAAAGATCAACACAGTCTGTTCTTTATCAGTCTCCGCCTTATTGTACAGCACCCAGACTAGGAGGGGGAAGTGTGTGCACTGACTTCAGGTTTGCTTTAGGAAAGATAATATTACTCATCTTAAACCACAGTTTCAGATTCTTCCCTATATGTCTTGGAATTTCTGTACTTCCTAGGGAAACACCACTATACAATTAAAAATGGAATAGAATAAAACTATTTTATTCAAACTTTTGCATTTTGGTAGGTTACTTTTTGTCCAGTAAAGGAACGTATGTGTACAATTCTGTTTCATGGATATTAGGGAGATAGTGAGAACAAAGAACCTGGGGTCCAGTGAAGGTCGAGCTGCAGTCCTCAGGTCCCGAGCTGCAGTCTTTAAGTGTGCATCTGTCCAGGCAGGGCCTTTGCAAAAACACATTTCCTTCCAATTCTGCTTTTCCAGCAAAGGGTAAGCGTGTGAACCCCGGTCCAAAGCTGAAGGACACAGCCAGACCCTCACACCATCTTGGAAGCCCCGAGAAGGTGTTCACACGCCTTTCCGCACAAATGAAGGAGGGCGTGTCTTTCGTGTGTGTGCAGCCCCAGAGTGAAGTCAGTTCCCCGGCACTGAGGCTCTTCCTAACCTGTGGGCTGTGGCTTTGCACCTCCTTCAGAGCTTCCTCCCCAGTTCTGCAGGAACATGGCAGCAGCCGCTTGAGGTTTGCTTCTGTTCGTGCGTGATCTTGGTCAGGTTAGCTTTGCTACACTGTGGGTTCCCCCATGTCCTCATTTGTGTGTGGCTGCTGTCATCTCAGTGTCAGGGGCTTCTTGTGAGGAACAGGCATAATCTCTGCCAGGCGTGGGACACTGTCAGGCATGTGGAGGAGCCTTTGTGCACGGGACTGCTAGAGATAGTCAGTAGAGTGCACATCTGAGATGAGAGAAGGAAGCTTCGGTCCTAGCAATGGGTAGTCTTTGTAGAGAATGTTGTTTGAGATTCGTATTTAAGTTAATGGATAATTAACATGAAAGATGCAAAGTGTAATATTGATTTTTTTGTTTGTTTGTTTGTTTTGAGACAGGGTTTCTCTGTGTAGCTCTGGCTGTCCTGGAACTCACTTTGTATATACCAGGCTGGCCTCGAACTCAGAAATCTGCCTGTCTCTGCCTCCCAAGTGCTGGGATTAAAGGCGTATACCACCACTGCCCAGCAATATTGATTATTCTTGAAACCAAGATATTGATGAATAATGAAGTTTTATAAGCCTAAAATTTATATGTGATGTTTTTCCCCTTTTCAGTGCTTACTATTTGCAAGTCAGACATTTTTGAAAATATAACTTGAATATAAATTCGTCCAAGTAAATTGAGCAGAAACCCCCTACATTTTAGTATTCATATTTAATGTAGAATCCCAGGGTGGAGTCATGAGCCCTCGGCTCTCAGGTTTTTCTCTGTGCTGGTTAACTCTTTTTAGTTCCTATTCTTGAGGGTGTGAAAGCGGGTCGTGAGGACAGGAGGAATCACCTGGTTAGTTTGTTAACTCGCCACAGTAGCTGCAGAGCCAGTGACAACGTCTGGGAAAATGTCAGGAATCAAAGCTAACTGGCGTGAAGGAGCTGCGGTACACACCTTGTACCAGCACCATGGTTTTATACAGGTTGACAGTGAAGGCCACGGGCCACCGTCTCCGCCGGTGTGGTTGATGATCAGAGTGGAGGTGGCTCTTCCTGTTTCCTCTGTGTCCACCGCTGCCTTTTCTTTGCACTCAGAGTTCATGAACTTGATTCCTTTCCTTGCTCCCCATCAGGCATCCCAGCCCGGTCTCCGTTTCTCTGGCTCTGTTGCAGCAGTACTTGTTGTCATGTAGCTAGGTTTCCTGTACAGACCTGATAAAATCCTGGGGTGCTGAGAAAAGATGGATGTTTTAGGATTCAGGTAAAAGAGTTGGTGGCTTTGCAACGTGTCCTCTGTGACTTGAAGAGGCTCCTGCCATTCAGCATGTTTGCAGGAATGAAATTAATTGGATGATGAAGACTGAAATGCCGACAGGTTGTTGTTTGAAAAAGAAGGTATATTTTCCTGTGTAGTGTCTCGGAGCTGCATATGCCCTTGTGGCCACATTTCAGCTACCAAGCACACTCTCAGAAGGTCAGATCCCACGGCACTTTATACACCGATGTGAAATACCATAGTATCTGTTGGAAGAACGGCTTTGATTTTATACTTGCACAAGGTAAATCTAATCTTAAAGCCAGACTACCCTTAATATAGTCACATTGCATAACAGGTATCTCAGATCAGCTTCTTTGATCTAGAAGGAAGCAGTTGGCGATCAGTAGTTTATCTTTCAATCTGGGAAATGGAATGGGCCACAGGACTTGGAAAGCACCATTGGATGCTGCTTCACTTGCACATTCACATTTGTAACACGTTACTACAGTTGGAAAATTAACCTTTTCAGGGTCAGTGAGACAGCTCAGTGGGTAAAGGCCCATGCTGCCAAACCTGACAACCCGGGATTGTTCCCCGGGGCACACAGGTAGAGGGAGCTAACTGAATCCTGCAAGTTATTCTCTGGTCCCCAACCTGTGGCCCATGCGCACGCGCACACACACACACAAATGTACTAAAGGTATTTTAACAAAGAGTTGCAGGTAGGTACATAGACTACCTCTAAGGCCCTCAGTGGAACTAACTCCCCGGGAGTGCAGATCTCATTAGTACGTTTACTGCTCAGAGCCCCCATTCTTCTATCTATGAGGTCAAACTGGATTTGTTAAGATTTAAGCAAAATAAATGTAAAAGCATAAAAATACTTAAAGTGCTTCCCGAACATATGAAGTAAATGGATATCCACCATTTCAGCCTTTACAGCTTGGCTGGAATTCAGGCACAGGTCTGGGACTGTGAACTCAGGCTTGTCACTTAGAGTTCGCTGTCACTGTCTCATCACTAATGAGGAGGTATAGCCCCCGGTCATCAATTTTTAGTGAGGCATATCAGGAAATGATATTTCCTCAGCTTTGCACCAAGAAAAAAAATTTTTTTAATTAAAGTTTCCATCAAATTGGTGCCATTTCAATATATTTTCTTTTTGAATCCAAGATATATGAATTGGCAGTTTACTCACAGAATTTTTTTTTTGTGACAAAAAAATCTACTTGATTTATGTAATAAAAAAACAAGAAAGAATGCCTGTATTTCTCTAGTTTCCCTGGAATGGGTATGGAAAACTCAAAAATACATGAAAGGTGTTTTCTCGTTCCTTTAAAGCTTTTGGATCATTCCCCTTTAGAATGCCTATTGTTTTCGCCAAAAGATTTTTCTGCATAAACTTAGATTTTATTGTATTACTCTTTTGAGTTTTAGGCTGGCAAGTAGGAGGTGGCACATCCACTTTAAATCGTGATGGAGACAAGTCTGTGAGGTTGGGTAAGCATCCTGTCTACCCACCCTGTCACCGCACAGAACTAAGCCAGCGGGAGTGCGCTCACTTCTTGAGAACAGGGAACCAGAAATACCATCACTAATTAGCTCACTAATTGGCTCTTGAAGTTCGTAAGCAGGCGTCAGGTCTCTTTTGGACATGGGGTGTGTGCATGGGCTGTTTGAGCCTCCAAGGGAGAGCTGAGTGCTGGCTAACTCGTGTATAACCCTGTGTGTGTGTGTGTGTGTTGGGGGGGGGTATCTCCACGTACCTCTCCTACCCCTGTGTTAAAATCTCCCCACTTTACCCCTGGAAACTCCCGTCTTCATGTGCTTTATCATTTGTGAATACTACTTTATATCTCTGAACAAAATTTTGAAATAAAAACATCCATCTTTTTTTATTTTTGGCCTTCTTTTTCCAGCATCCCACATAATGCTCGACTGTCGTTTTGTTTAAGGAAAAAGTTTAATTAATGAACAAGGTGCTGTCAGTGTTGTGCAACAACAAAGAAGAGAAGACAGATTAAAGCTTCTTTCATTTGGCTCCGTTGAGTCCCGAATGAATGCTGTAGTGTTGAGGAGCAGCCAAAATGTAGAATTTGAGATTACTTGTTTCAATATTGGATGAAGGCTCAGCTGAGGGAGAGAGCGGTGGGTGCAGGGTTCCCATGGGGGAATTGAGGTGACTTCCTTTGCATACCATGTCACCTTGTCCCCTTCCTTCAGGAGCTACACAACCTGTGCTTCTTGAACAGGCACATACATTTTGCAAGTTTATGGTACAGGGTGTTTTCATAGCAGAAAGAAGAAGAAGAGAATGATTATATGAACCAGGAAAAAATCGAGATCTCACAATCCACTGTGTGTTTATGTGCATACCTACTGAATTTAATTAATGATTTTTTAAATGATTTCACTATCAAAAAAGAGTAGGCATAGGAATCAGAGGGGTGCCCCTGCATCATGGCCATTATACAACCACATTGGAGAACACAGCTCAAACCTACGTCATATAACTGGCTATATGCGTGCATGAAACCAGTCTGTGGAGCAAACGTTGTCGCTTGTGACTTGGGTGGTACTGAGAGAAGATGAATCCTTTCATATTTATCTAAAACTGTCTCATGTCATTGTTTGCTGAGGACTCATTGTCTGCTGTTACTCAAGTTTCAAAAGTAACATTGTGGTTGTATTTCTTCAGAGACAAATTGATTTGGGGGTTATTAGTATTCAACAAATTACTCTTTTAAAGCTGCACATCAAAATATTATTCCTGTAATTTTATGAGCATTGTGTTTCTCATTCTGGGTCTGCTCATTTGTATGCCAGGGAGGCCCTCTGAAGCAGCGTTTGAATTTCAGTGGAAGTTAATCTGCATGTGAAGAGGCTTGGAGGCTTGTGATCCCAGGAGCTGTCAAGGCAGGGCCCCATCCCTAGTTCTCGGGTTTCCCCAGCCTTGCTTGTTGTTAGACCTCACCATTTAAATGATTCAATTTAAATGAATATAAAAAGTTCTTTCTTTAGGAACAGCTGTTTCTTTTAAACAGAATGGGAAATGATTTCTATGAATGTGAGTTTATGACACAGTAATCTAAAAACCTACAACAAAAATTTCTATAGCAGAATGGTAATTTGAGACATTAGTCACGTGCATGTATTTAAAGATAATATGCATGTGTGTGATCATGAAGAGGAGTATTTTGCATAATAATATATTCAAAGAAATGATTGGGGTAAAATTATGAGCAGTTTTTTTTAATGTCTCCAAGTGTGATGTAGCATAGAGAAACAAAACAATTGTATTAAGGGGAGGAATCCTTTACATAATTAAATACTATAAGAGAATGTTAATATCTATACATATTTGTGTATTTCTACATAGCCGGAACAAATGAAATGAATGCAGCACAAAATGGAACTTGGAGACTTAGCGAGATAATCATATTAGTCCATTATCTTAGCTCTAAAACAGGGATCAGAACATGGGGAATGCTCTTGTAAAATACTGCTTATTGTAATTTGCATGGCTGCTTTTAAGTCTCTTTTTTAAATCAATTCTTTGAGAATTTATCACTATTTATTTTAAACATATTCACCACCCCATCTCCTTCCCTTTCTACCCTCTCCTCCCACCCATCTTTTCCCATCCAACTTTGAGACTTCATCTCTTCTCTCCTTCCTTCCCCAAGTCCAGTGTGTTTCCAGCAAGCTTTGTGGTTGGGGCCCACCCTGGTATGTAGTTAGCCTATTGCAGGTCATATCATTAAAGGAAACTCGCTCTCCTTTTAGCTATGGAGTATCAATAGTTCGTCAACTGCTGTTGGGGTTGTGTCCTCCTGCCTCCTCCTGTGTTGGCATTTTGTCTGGCTGGAGCTTCCGAAGGCCTTCCTTGTACATGCCGTATGATTGGTGTGAGTGAGTCCTTCCTTTGTGCATCTCTCCTGCTGGTGTTGGAAATCATTGTTTCCCTGATGGTATCCACCACCTCTGACTCTTACAATCTTTCTGTTCTCTCTGTAGGGGCGGGACCTCTGTATTAATTGGCATTTACTTGAAGGAAAGGCTTCTCTGATAAGAATTGAGGAAAGGCTCGCTCATTTGTGGATATGTCATTACGGGCCATATGTCCATTTAGAAGAAGAATGCATTGGGTTCTCTCCCAGGGCCTATGTCTATGTTTGTGTCTCCCTTGACGGTGCCTGGTATAGGTTTCATTTCATGGAGTAACAGGCCTTTGATGCAGTCAGAAGGTGGTTGGTTAGTACTGTAACCTTTGTGTCACTATAAACCAGTGAGGCTACCTTATCGGAACAGCTGTGGCTTGCAGGGTTCACAGCTGGGTGAGACTGAGGCTTACTTTTCTCCAGTAGTAAGTGTAGCATCCTCTATAGCATCCTCTAGCACCATGAACACTAGCTGTACAGATGAGGCGTTTAGCTGAGTACAAGCTTTCCTGCTGTCTCCCAAATTCTGCAACTCGAGAATGTGTTCCCTTCCTCCCTCCTTCCCTCCTTCCCTCCCTCCCTCCCTCCTCCTCCTTTTCTTTCTTTCTTTCTTTCTTTCTTTCTTTCTTTCTTTCTTTCTTTCTTTCTTTCTTTCTTTCTTTCTTTCTTTCTTCCTTCCTTCCTTCCTTCCTTCCTTCCTTCCTTCCTTCCTTCCTTTCTTCACTTTACATCCTGATTCCAGCTCCCTCCCTCCTCTCCTCCCAGTCCCACCCTTACACTCCTTCCTCCCATTTCTCCGCCTCCTTCTCAGAGAGTGGGAGGTCCCTCATGGGTACCAGCTTGCCCTAGTACATCAAGTTGTAGCAGGACTAGGCTTATCCTTTTCCACTGAGGCCAGAGAAGGCAGCAGAGACAGCCCCTGCTCTACTTGTTAGGGGACCCACATGAAGACCAGCTGCATATCTGCTACTTATATTTAGTGGGCCTAGGTCCAGCCCGTGCATGCTCTTTGGTTGGTGGTTGGCTCATGATCCCAGGTTAGTTGACTCTGTGGGTCTTGTGGTCTCCTTGACTCCTCTGACTCCCTCAGCCCTTCTCCCCACTCTTCCATAAGACTCTCTGAACTCTGCCCAATGTTTGGCTATGGGTCTCTGCATCTGTTTCCAACAGTTGCTAGATGAAGCCTCTCAGAAGACAGTTATGTTAGGCTCCTGTCTGCAAGCATAGCAGAGTATCATTAATAGTGTTAGGGGTAGGCTCTCTCCAATGGGATGGATCTCAAGTTGGGCTATCATTGGCTGGTCATTCTCTCAATCTCTGTTCCATTTTTATCCCTGCACATTTTGAAGGCAGGACAAATTTTAGGTCAAGGGTTTTATGGATGGGATGATATTTCCTTCCCTCCAATAGAAGTCCTGCTTGGCTACAAGAGATGGCCTGACCACTTAAGGCTCCATATACCCTACAGGGAGGAGTCTTAGCTAGGGTCACCCTCATATCCTTCCAGGAGCTTCCCCTGTCCCAGGTCTCTGACTCATCCCAGGAATGCCCCCTCCCCCCGATTTCCATTCTTTCCCCCCGGCCCTTCCCTCAACACCTGACCCCCACCCATGTTCCCTGCCTCCATCCACCTCTGAAATATATTTACTTCTCCTTCTGAGTGAGATTCAAGCATCCTCCCTTGGGTCCCTCTTGTTGCTTAGCTTTGAGTCTGTGGATTGTAGCATGGTTATCCTGTATTTTATGGGCAGTGTCCACTTATAAGTGAGTGCGTACATCTTTCTAGGTCTAGGTTCCCTCACTCAGGATGATATTTTCTAGTTCCATGTATTTGCCTGCAAAATTCATGATGTCCTTTTTTTTTTTTTTTTTTAAATAGCTGAATAGTATCCCTTTGTGTAAATGTACCACATTTTCTTCACTTGAGGGACATTAGGTTGTTTCCAGCTTCTGGCTATCACAAATAAAGCTGCTATGAACATAGTTGAGCAAGTGTTCTTGTGGTATGGGCTGGGGAGATGGCTCAGCCATTAAAGGCTAGGCTCACAACTGAAAATATAAGAATATGTGGTATCTTCAGTAATAGTTTACTGTGTAGATCTGGAGGTAGCCAGGAGTATTGGCACTAACCTGCTAATAATAACCTAAGACATTGAGAAAAGGCCATTTCTGTCTTCATTACAGTGAACAACCATTGTCTTTAGTGCCCCAAATGCACCAGACAGAAGGAAGGGAGAGCCTAGAGCTATCAGACGACACAGGAGCGAGTTATCTGCTCCACTCCACTCCTCCACAATCTCTCCTTAAAAAAGATGGCACTTTTTAAAAAAATAAATCTCAGTCCCATAGGAGAGGTTATAGAATGAGAAAAGATTAATTTTTTTTCATTATTTAAACAAGTAGAAGTGGAAATATATGAAATTTTCCAATTGTATAGATTAATACAGTATAGTCTGGCAAGTCCATAGTCCCTGTTATGTATAGAGCTATTATGTGCCAGGTAGGTGTAAAAGACATAGAGTTTAACAAAATAGACAGACAAAGCTGTGTCTTGATGGCTTGGGCGTCTCTCCTTAGCCCAGTCTTAGTGTGTCTTGATGCTGACCCTCCATCTCTTCTGAGACTCTAAACAGAGTTCTCAGTCACAGCACAGCCTAAACCAAGTCCAGTATTATTCTTGCCATCCCTAGAGAGAGTGAGTGTATGACTGTGCTCCAGTTGTCTCCCCCTCCCTTCAGCAGTCCCTCCCTCCCTCCCTACCTCCCTCCCTCCCTCCCCTCAGCTCACTCACTCATGAGCCAGCCCCCCATCAATAAGGCAGTCACTTCTACATTCTTATCCCTAGTCCCCGATTTTGGGATCAAACCCAAGACCCTGTGCATGTTAGGTAAGCACTCTACCTACATACCTACATCTTCAGCATTAGGCTTTACTTCTTATGATAACTTTTTTTTTTTTTTCAAAGATTTATTCATTATCATATATAAGTACACTGTAGATATCTTCAGATGCACCAGAAGAGGGCAGGCGTCAGATTTCTTTTTTTTTTTTCTTTTTTTTTTTCTATTTTTTTTTTAATTTTTAATATTTTTATTACATATTTTCCTCAATTACATTTCCAATGCTATCCCAAAAGTCCCCCATAGCGCCCCCCACTTCCCTAACCACCCATTCCCATTCTTTTGGCCCTGGCATTCCCCTATATTGGGGCATATAAAGTTTGCAAGTCCAATGGGCCTCTCTTTCCATTGATGGCCGACTAGGCCATCTTTCGATACATATGCAGCTAGAGACAAGAGCTCCAGGGCTCTGGTTAGTACATCATGTTGTTCCAACAATAGGGTTGCAGATCCCTTTAGCTCCTTGGGTACTTTCTCTAGCTTCTCCATTGGGAGCCCTGTGATACATCCAATAGCTGACTGTGAACATCCACTCCTGTGTTTGCTAGGCCCCGGCATCGTCTCACAAGAGACAGCTATATTTGGGTCCTTTCAGCAAAATCTTGCTAGTGTATGCAATGGTGTCAGCGTTTAGAAGCTGATTATGGGATGGATCCCTGGATACAGCAGTCTCTAAATGGTCCATCCTTTCATCACAGCTACGAACTTTGTCTCTGTAACTCCTTCCCTGGGTGTTTTGTTCCCAATTCTAAGAAGGTGCACAGTGTCCACACTTTGGTCTTCATTCTTCTGGATATATGCCCAGGAGAGGTATTGCTGGATCCTCCGGTAGTACTATGTCCAATTTTCTGAGGAACCGCCAGACTGATTTCCAGAGTGGTTATACAAGCTTGCAATCCCACCAACAATGGAGAAGTGTTCCTCTTTCTCCACATCCTCGCCAGCATCTGCTGTCACCTGAATTTTTGATCTTAGCCATTCTGACTGGTGTGAGGTGGAATCTCAGGGTTGTTTTGATTTGCATTTCCCTGATGATTAAGGATGTTGAACATTTTTTCAGGTGCTTCTCTGCCATTTGGTATTCCTCAGGTGAGAATTCTTTGTTCAGTTCTGAGCCCCATTTTTTAATGGGGTTATTTGACTTTCTGGAGTCCACCTTCTTGAGTTCTTTATATATATTGGATATTAGTCCCTTATCTGATTTAGGATAGGTGAAGATCCTTTCCCAATCTGTTGGTGGTTTTTTTGTCTTATTGATGGTGTCTTTAGCCTTGCAGAAGCTTTGTAGTTTCATGAGGTCCCACTTGTCAATTCTCGATCTTACAGCACAAGCCATTACTGTTCTATTCAGGAATTTTTCCCCTGTGCCCATATCTTCAAGGCTTTTCCCCACTTTCTCCTCTATAAGTTTCAGTGTCTCTGGTTTTATGTGAAGTTCCTTGATCCACTTAGACTTGACCTTAGTACAAGGAGATAGGAATGGATCGATTTGCATTCTTCTACATGTTAACAACCAGTTGTGCCAGCACCATTTGTTGAACATGCTGTCTTTCTTCCACTGGATGTTTTTAGCTCCCTTGTCGAAGATCAAGTGACCATAGGTGTGTGGGTTCATTTCTGGGTCTTCAATTCTATTCCATTGGTCTATTTGTCTGTCACTATACCAGTACTATGCAGTTTTTATCACAATTGCTCTGTAGTAGAGCTTTAGGTCCGGCATGGTGATTCCACCAGAGGTTCTTTTATCCTTGAGAAGAGTTTTTGCTATCCTAGGTTTTTTGTTATTCCAGATGAATTTGCAGATTGCACTTTCTAATTCGTTGAAGAATTGATTTGGAATTTTGATGGGGATTGCATTGAATCTGTAGATTGCTTTTGGCAAGATAGCCATTTTTACAATGTTGATCCTGCCAATCCATGAGCATGGGAGATCTTTCCATCTTCTGAGATCTTCTATAATTTCTTTCTTCAGAGACTTGAAGTTTTTATTATACAGATCTTTCACTTCCTTAGTTAGAGTCACGCCAAGATATTTAATATTATTTGTGACTATTGAGAAGGGTGTTGTTTCCCTAATTTCTTTCTCAGCCTGTTTATTCTTTGTGTAGAGAAAGGCCATTGATTTGTTTGAGTTAATTTTATATCCAGCTACTTCACCGAAGCTGTTTATCAGGCTTAGGAGTTCTCTGGTGGAATTTTTAGGGTCACTTATATATACTATCATATCATCTGCAAAGAGTGATATTTTGACTTCATCTTTTCCAATTTGTATCCCTTTGATCTCCTTTTAGGTATGTTGTCAAGCTGCTAATGTGTGCTCTCTCTAGTTTCCTTTTGGAGGCACTCAGAGCTATGAGTTTTCCTCTTAGAAATGCTTTCATTGCGTCCCATAAGTTTGGGTATGTTGTGGCTTCATTTTCATTGAACTCTAAAAAGTCCTTAATTTCTTTCTTTATTCCTTCCTTGACCAAGGTATCATTGAGAAGAGTGTTGTTCAGTTTCCACGTGAAGGTTGGCTTTCTATTATTTATTTTGTTATTGAATATCAGCCTTAGTCCATGGTGATCTGATAGGATGCATGGGACAATTTCAATATTTTTGTATCTGTTGAGGCCTGTTTTGTGACCAATTATGTGGTCAATTTTGGAGAAGGTACCATGAGGTGCTGAGAAGAAGGTATATCCTTTTGTTTTAGGATAGAATGTTCTGTAGATATCTGCCAGATCCATTTGATTCATAATTTCTGTTAGTTTCACTGTGTCCCTGTTTAGTTTCTGTTTCCATGATCTGTCCATTGGTGAAAGTGGTGTGTTGAAGTCTCCCAGTATTATTGTATGAGGTGCAATGTGTGCTTTGAGATTTACTAAAGTTTCTTTAATGAATGTGGCTGCCTTAGTATTTGGAGCATAGATATTCAGGATTGATAGTTCCTCTTGGAGGATTTTACCTTTGATGAGTATAAAGTGTCCCTCCCTGTCTTTTTTGATGACTTTGGGTTGGAAGTCAATCTTATCAGATATTAGAATGGCTACTCCAGCTTGTTTCTTCATACCATTTGCTTGGAAAATTGTTTTCCAGCCTTTCATTCTGAGGTAGTGTCTATCTTTTTCTCTGAGATGAGTTTCCTGTAAGCAGCAAAATGTTGGGTCTTGTTTGTGTAGTCAGTTTGTTAGTCTATGTCTTTTTATCGGGGAGTTGAGTCCATTGATATTAAGAGATATTAAGGAAAAGTATTTGTTGTTTCCTGTTATTTTTGTTGTTAAAGTTGGCATTCTCTTCTTGTGGCTGTCTTCTTTTAGGTTTGTTGAGCGATTACCTTCTTGTTGTTTCTAGGGCGTGGTTCCTGTCCTTGTATTGTTTTTTTTTTCTGTTATTATCCTTTGAAGGGCTGGATTCGTGGAGAGATAATGTGTGAATTTGGTTTTGTCGTGGAATACTTTGGTTTCTCCATCTATGTTAATTGAGAGTTTGGCTGGGTATAGTAGCCTGGGCTGGAATTTGTGTTCTTTTAGTGTCTGTATAACATCCGTCCAGGATCTTCTGGCTCTCATAGTCTCTGGTGAAAAATCTGGTGTAATTCTGATAGGCTTGCCTTTATATGTTACTTGGCCTTTTTCTCTTACTGCTTTTAGTATTCTATCTTTATTTAGAGCATTTGTTGTTCTGATTATTATGTGTCGGGAGGTATTTCTTTTCTGGTCCAGTCTATTTGGAGTTCTGTAGGCTTCTTGTATGTTCATGGGCATCTCTTTCTTTAGATTTGGGAAGTTTTCTTCTATAATTTTGTTGAAGATGTTTGCTGGTCCTTTGAGTTGAAAATCTTCATTCTCATCCACTCCTATTATCCGTAGGTTTGGTCTTCTCATTGTGTCCTGTATTTCTTGGATGTTTTGAGTTAGGATCTTTTTGCATTTTACATTTTCCTTGATTGTTGTGCCGATGTTCTCTATGGAATCTTCTGCACCTGAGATTCTCTCTTCCATCTCTTGTATTCTGTCGCTGATGCTGGTATCTATGGTTCCAGATTTCTTTCCTAGGGTTTCTATCTCCAGTGTTGCCTCATTTTGGGTTTTCTTTATTGTGTCTACTTCCCTTTTTAGGTCTAGTATGGTTTTGTTCATTTCCATCATCTGTTTGGATGTGTTTTCCTGTTTTTCATTAAGGACTTCTACCTGTTTGATTATGTTATCCTGTTTTTCTTTAAGGATTTGTAACTCTTTAGCAGTGTTCTCCTGCAATTCTTTAAGGGATTTTTGTGCTTCCTCTTTATTGTCTTCTACCTGTTTACCAGCGTTCCTTTGTATTTCTTTAAGTGTGTTATTAAAGTCCTTCTTGAAGTCCTCTATCATCATCAGGAGATATGCTTTTAGATCCGTGTCTAGCTTTTCCGGTGTGTTGGGGTGCCCTGGACTGGGCGAAGTGGGAGTGCTGGGTTCTGATGATGGTGAGTGGTCTTGGTTTCTGTTAGTAAGATTATTACGTTTACCTTTCGCCATCTGGTAATCTCTGGGGTTAGTTGTTGTCGTTGTCACTGTTTAAAGATTGGAGCAGAAGCTGTGTTCCACTCACCAGCAGTCTCAAAATCCTGTGGCTGGGGTCGTGGGTAGGTGGCGGTACCCCGGTGCTGGTCCAGCCGGAAGAGGCCTGTGGTCCTACTCAGGCCGGTTTTCTGCTTCCCTAACTAATGCAGTTTCAGGTCCCGCGCGCAATTGGATTGGAGCAGAAGCTGTGTTCCACTCACCAGAAGTCTTAAGATCCTGTGGCGGGGGTCGTGGGTAGCTGGTGGGTGTTAGCCGACCCTGAGCTCTAGCTCCCCTGGTGCTGATCCGGCCGGATGAGGCCTGTGGCCCTACTCAGGCCGGTTTCTGCTTCCCTAACTAATGCAGTCTCAGGTCCTGCGCGCAATTAGATTGGAGCAGAAGCTGTGTTCCACTCACCAGAAGTCTTAAGATCCTGTGGCGGGTGTTGTGGGTAGCTGGCGAGTGTCTGCCGACCCTGCGCCCTAGCTTCCCAGGTGCTTTTCTGACCGGAAGAGGCTTGTGGCCCTATGTAGGCCGGATTTCTCTCTCCCCAACCAGAGCAGTCTCAGGTCCCGCGTGATTGGACTCGAGCAGAAGCTGTGTTCCACTCACCAGTAGTCTCAAAATCCTGTGGCGGGGGTCATGGGTAGCTGGCGGGTGTCAGCCGACCCTGCGCTCTAGCTCCCCTGGTGCTGATCCGGCCGGATGAGGCCTGTGGCCCTACTCAGGCGGGTTTCTGCTTCCCTAACTAATGCAGTCTCAGGTCCCGCGCGCAATTGGATTGGAGCAGAAGCTGTGTTCCACTCACCAGAAGTCTTAAGATCCTGTGGCGGGTGTTGTGGGTAGCTGGCGAGTGTCTGCCGACCCTGAGCCCTAGCTTCCCAGGTGCTTTTCTGACCGGAAGAGGCTTGTTATGATAACTTTTGAGTGTTCTCATACTTACACTTTTAGTACTGAACTTATAGCTCAGGAATAAATAGAGTCTTTTTCTGGCATGTCCAAAGCCCTGGGATCGAACCCCAGCACTTGAGAGAAGGAGACCCCAAACTGTAAAAGCATACCACATTATGCCAGCAGCAGCCCTGTATGCTGCCTGTCTCTGGATGTGTCAAGAGACCACAGTGATTGACTGTTCTGTGCACTCTACTCTGTAGACAAACTCTCCTCTCACACTAATGTACACTTCCCAGAACGTATATCCATTGTTAACGACACATGTCTGTACTTCAGTGATACTGTGAGAAGAGTTACTAAGTGGTTTGAAAGTTAGCTTTTAAAGTGAGAATTGCTATGAAACAGATAATTTTACTATTTGTAGTCTAATTTGTGCCTGTGCCTCTGTGTGTGTTTCAGTTTATTAATGCACTACAGATTGAAACATAGGAGTCTGTATTCAGGAGACAGTTTGCCATTCCCCAGCTGTCTTTTGGGCATGTTCGTATTTGACCAACTTACTACTGACATTTTAATTTTACATTAAATCTCTACAAATGACTGAGAGATTCGTTACAGCATCCAGAACACCTGTAATGTGAAATGATGGTTTCCTTTCAACATGAGTACGATGGTAAAACTGAAGGAAAAAAAGGCATTTCTTCCTGTTTCTTGTCTCCTGCATGTAGATAGTTTGAAAGAATAGCATCGCAGCATAAATCAAGTGTCTTAATGAGAATCTACTCTGTTGCTGTGAGGAGCAAACAGATAATCTGAAGCCAGACAGTGAAATTTACATAGCTCTCCCCTGGTAGAGCCATCTCTGCTTTGCTGAGAACACGATCTGTCAGTAATTTGTTACGTGTGGTTACAAGGGCCACCACGTTGGTTTTGGGCTCTGATTCAGAACCTTCATCACGATCTGCAAGGTGGAGTAAGCTGCCCTGTAGTACACCCCCAAAAGGAGGGAGAAGCAGTTCTCTTCCTTCCAACATCCTTCCTCTGGTGTGTGGTAAGCTGCCCCATTGTAGTGAAACCTGCTTGTGTGTCATTTACATAAGGATGTGATACACTGCTCTCATTACACTAACACAACTCTGAGCATGTATTCTTTCTGTATGAGGCATATTTGAATCCTGTAATTACATATTTATACCCATTGAGGTTAGTGAACTTTGTTACTCGGCCTTTTTGTCCCTGTACTAGGAAGAACTGTAGTGTTATAATTTGTATGGTGTGTAAGGCAGGCTGAAACTTACAGTGGCTTTATGCAAACACAGATGTACATGATATATGTCTTACTGCTATAAGACAGAATCTTTTTTTGTTTGCCTGATACTATGGAGTGAAGTGACCAGACAAATTAAAATAGGAATATACTTGGGAGGAAGTGGACAGAAGCTAGACACAGGTAAAATGTAGACAGGATGATGTTCACCTAGCTGAACCTGAGTATGTTTACTTTGGGGAAGTGTTTGGAAGTCATTATTGCTTTATCCCTGAGGAGAGATTCTAATTTGTGTGCTCTCATGGAAGAGCTGGCAGGGCAGTGGGCTTGGGTTCCTAGTCAGCCCACAGCCATAAGGCCAAACATCTCATCACTCTAGGGCATGTCCTGCCAAGTCTGACATTTGGTAGGGTAGGCCTATTTAGTGTGGTTTTCATTTTCAGTGCTTATGATAAGTTTACTGAAACGACCCAGTCCATAGGCATCTGTGCTCAGAATCTTAGGAGTCATGACAGCTTCCATCATGCACCAGGAGATTGTTGCCCACACCTGAGTGCGGATGGCGTCAAAGGTTCAGTGTGAACTGTTGGCTTGGCATTTATGAATGAGGGACCAAGGATGGCCGTCAGAGCTGAGCTGTGGTACCATAATGTTACTAAAGTAAAAGCAGATCTGGACAGTAAAGCAATATCAAAGGATTTCCTTGAGGAGCTACTAGAACAGAGAGAATGAGGCCTTATCATAGAACAGGGCACAACATCAAACAGTGTCAGCAGGTGAGCATTTACAGCCTAAGAATAAGTGGAGTCAGTGGATGTAAAGTTATGGGAGTATGCCATGGGTTTGGAAAGATGAGCTGAAGTTCTAGCCTTTGTCAGTTGCCTCACTGACTGCCAAGCCTGGGATCCCAACACCCCTGATATTTGCTGGATCACTCTCACAGTGAGCCTTAGTGGAGAGCGAATGGCACCTCTGTCATAGTGTATGCCTTGTGCTTGCTTAGTGAGGATGGAGCCCAGACCTGCCCTGTCCACTCAGGCTTTCAGTTTATTACCCATTGGCACAATTATTTTTAAGCTAAAAAGTCCCCCATTTTTTTCTTTCTTTCTATGAAGTACTTTGAGTGTTATGCTTAGTAATTTCACAGAAAATTTGCTCAAGAACCCTTTGCCTCAGCCTCCTGGAATATGCATTTTATTTAAAGAAGCACAGAAATAAAGTGTAACCTTTTATAGGCATTTTATTCTGACTGTTAGATTCAGAACTCTGAAGATTTGCCCTTTGGAGATGACTCATTAAGTGTCTTCCACGGCTTCTCAGGACTTAGCAAGTATTACCTAGGTGCCATGGAGAAACACTTGATGTACTCTGTGAACCCCTTATAGCTTCTGATAACTTTGTTTTGAAAGCTTGCGAGCATAGCGAGTAGTGAAAGCAAGACATAGTCCAAGATTCTCTTCCAGTTATAGAAAGACTTTTATGGTCTGCTGTTTGTCATGGTCTGATATTCATTTCAGAAACTTGGTGTTCTCATTGTTCTTGCCTAAGTTATTACTTTATGTGAGACATTTAATTTCCATTTCTTCTCTGTAAAGTTAGGCTTTACTTAATACTGTGTCAGTGAATTTTCCTCTAATCAAACATATTATCAAAGGTACATTATCTGTCTGTCTTTGCTTGACCAGTGGGTTATGGACATCACCTAATAGAGGAGTTAGATAAACACCAACCATCAGGTGCTGGAAACATTTAATAGGAGCGTGAAAATGGGATAATCCACTTTGAAATGCTGTGGTAGGTCACAGAGTCCTGCCATGTGTACCCATGAGTCCATTTTCTTGCACACTGGTGTAGAGCTTGATAGCCCAGGAGCAACTGTTCACCTAAGTACAGAGAGCAGGATAACAAGACACAAGATAAATATGGGTGAGTATAGTGGAAATCAGATATACTGTGAAGAGAAACAGCCTAAGAGAATATAGGTATACACAGGGAAATGACTCAGAGTTGTGGAAGAGACTGCCTCCAACTCCGACCTCCAAGATGAAGTACCAAAAAAGGAAAGAAGTCACGGCCTAAAGCAATATCATTGGAACCTACAGTTTTTAACTATCTCATAATTGAAGAAATACAGTGCCTTAGTTAGGGTTTTACTGCTGTGAACAGACACCACGACCAAGGAATCTCTTTTAAGGGCATCATTTAATTGGGACTGGCTTAAAGGTTCAGAGGTTCAGTCCATTATCATCAAGGCAGGAACATGGCAGCATCTCAGCAGGCACGGTGCAGGAGGAGCTGAAAGTTCTACGTCTTCATCTGAAGGCTGCTAGTGGAAGACTGGGTTCCAGGCAGCTAGGATGAGGGTCTTAAAGCTAACACCCACAGTTTCACACCTACTTCAACAAGGCCACACCTTCAAATAGTGCCATTCCCTGGGCTAAGTATATTCAAACCATGACATGCAGTATTATGGAAAGAACTTAGGTTTTGGAATCAAACTTTGCTTTTCAAGTTTGCTAATTATTAAGTGTTTGTCTTGTGTTCCATTGCTTCTTCTCTTTGAACCACAGTGTCCTCTTGTGTACCACCATGGGGACTGATTATCTGAACCAGTCTTTTAAAAGCACCCAGCAGCATGCCTGGTGGCGCCTAAGTGCCTTTCAGTGAATGTTAAGTCCCTTTCCCCCCTTGTCTCATTCACTGAAAGTCCCATGCATCCCATAAGTGTGTTTTATGAATGCAGAGGCAGGCCTTCCAGGTAAGAGGCAGCTGTAGAGGGAAATCAGCGGGCAGTGCTAATTATTTGAAGAGGCATTTCATATGTAGTGAGTCAGGTTGTAGCTATTGAAGGACAGCTTAGGAAGAAGAGGGTGTTCCCACCCAGTACAATCCCCAAAATCAAATTCAGGAGGGCAGACTGATTATTCTTTTCTGCAACTGATTAATCTCATCATTGCATGTAGACAGTTGGCTCTCACATCCTTAGACTCAGTGATTGAGGGGGGGGGGGAGTCTTTTCATTGCTATTATTCCCTAACAATGATGGTGTAACAACTATTCTATAACATTTAGACTGTATTACTTGTTATAAATAACTGGTGATCATTTAAAGTAGGTAAGAGGCTTAACAAGTTGGATACAAATATTACACAGTTTGTAAGTTATTGGACACTGGTTTGTAGATTCTCATATCCCTGAGATTGCTGGGAAGAATCCCTGTTAGACACCAGAGACTGGGGGATGATTCTAACCTTCACTGTCTCCTCCCTGAGAAAGTTTGTATTGTTGTTTAAGACGTTTGTTTAGTAAACTTCAGAGGCCAGGGGGTCTCTGGCAGTAACAGAAAAACCCTGTGTGTGTGTGTGTGTGTGTGTGTGTGTGTGTGTGTGTGTGTGTGAGAGAGAGAGAGAGAGAGAGAGAGAGAGAGAGAGATATGAAAGACCCAGGAGATACACAGATTGTTGGGGGCCAGCTCTGACAGTGTCTTCAGGATCCAAGGAGGAGATGTGGGGTCAGCAACTAGTGTAAAGCAGGCACACACGCACACACACTTGGTGGCTGAAGCAAAGCTCCAACAACTTTATTGTTTCTCTTAGTCCTTGTATACTTTAATCAAATACCCCATGCAGGGGAAAACACAGTCTAATCACTTCTTTTTTTTCTTTTTTCTTTCTTAATTTTTTTTTTTGGTTTTTTGAGATAGGGTTTCTCTGTGTAGTCCTGGCTGTCCTGGAACTCACTTTGTAGACCAGGCTGGCCTCGAACTCAGAAATCCTCCTGACTCTGCCTTCTTAATCATGAGTTTCAATTACATATAATGGTTACAAATTTCATATTTATAAAAACAAGTTATTGTAAGTCCCGCATCTGAACACTCAGTTTCTCCTGTGGTTTCTTTCCATAATGCATCTATATCCGAAGGTAGGAGCTTGTCTATTACAGAGTAGCAGAATCTGAGTAAGCCAGATCTTTTCAACAGCCGGTTTCTCTTGTCCTGGGAGGTTTGCGGTTACAAGAAAGGAGATAGATATCATGTTATTTTAATTTCACACAATTCTTATTCTCCCAACACAGTTAACCATCTACCTGTCCTTATCCTGTTTTCCTAGTAAAGCACATATCTAGTCAACTGGCACACTTTAGGTCAGAGATCCTTTGCTTTTCGTGAGACAACAGAAACAGAAGGAGCTGTTCAGTCTGCTGGCTGCACAGCAGTAAGTCCTCAAGGAGCACCAAAGCTCGTCAGCAAATTTATAGTTACAAACCCGGAAAATCAGATTCACGGTAGACACAGAAGCTCAATCTTTATAGTGGACACCGACCGACACCCAGTTACTGTCTTTGGTCCTTAGCCTGTCCCTGTAGGTGAAACATCAAGAGCCTTTGCAACCAGGCTTGCCTGGTTCTTGTTCTCTGACCTTAGCAGGCCTTTTACTCGGTAACTAAGAATGTGCTTGTTATTATTGTGTTGTGCCCTAGGATTTCTACTACAAAGCAACTGGAAAAATACCCTGACCTGATTTAATTAATTGTACATGAAAAGCATCTTGACCCCATCTTTTTATCTTTTTAACTAAACATACTTTTATATTTTTTATAGAAATCTTCAGCTAAATTATTAATCTATCTGAGTGGCATTGATTTTTGAGAAGTCACTACTATTGTTATGCATTGTGATTGCTTTACCCAGTGGGGAATTGGAAACCTCCCAAGGATATTCATGCAGTACAAAACCCAGGGTGACCGAGTCAACAAGAGCTAGCAGCAGTAAGGGGTCTTCAGCAAACAGGACCCTCCCTCGGGGCTTTCCCTCTCTGGGATACACTTATCTTGGCTTCACGGGACGGTGAGCTGTTTTCCTCAGGCTCCAATACTGACTGCAGATCCTCCACTGCATGGCTACTGCCAAAGGAGCATGTGTGTCTCCGAACCTCGAATCACCTTGTTGTTTGATCCTAGCTGGTATCGCTGATGCTGTTACTACTGTATCGAGTGATGTACTCTCTCTGTCTCTCTATCTCTTCAGTTTGATAAAGGTTACTCTTACAATATCCGGCATAGCTTTGGAAAGGAAGGCAAGAGGACAGACTATACGCCTTTCAGTTGCATGAAGATTATCCTGACCAACCCACCAGGCCAAGGGGATTATCATGGTAAGTGCTTGTGATGGATGCTGGTGAGTGCTGTTTTCATTAGTGAAGGACCTAGCTTGTCTGTGTCTAGTTGGAGCCCCATTACTCTGACAGTAGCTTGGCTTATTGCTGAGCTCACTCAGCTTGTCCTTGGCTTCTGCTGGAGTAGGTTTCCTTTCATCCTCTGTTCTTGTCTTGTGTTCTGCAAGGAGCTTGGGTTAGAGGTGTTTTAAAGCTGTGTGAAGTGTGGAAGCCCTAGTTTCAGAATAACACATTTTGTTGATGTTCAAAAGGCCTTGTGCTGAGGCACAGTGTATTGTTTGTCTTACTACTGTCATCTGAGTAACAGAGATTAAGTAAGCAGTTTAACAAAGCCCCGTGTCAAGGGTATATGTCAGTTTGCTTAAGTTGTACACACACACACACACACACACACACACACACACACGTTTTTCAGTTCAAAACGTATTTTCTAAAATAATTCAACCAGCACATCTTTAAAAGCTTCCCATTTTGTCTGGTATGTCAGGGAATGATTAATAGTTTATATTAGTAACCTTTCTAGATTGCCAAAGCTTGCTGTAACCAGATGTCAGTATTTTGTTTTGTTTTAGAATCTTAAATGAAACCACCATGAAAAGAACATACCTTTAAGCTGTTAAAAATTGGGCAATCATAAACAATATTTTTAGAATTTCTCTTCTCTTCTCTTCTCTTCTCTTCTCTTCTCTTCTCTTCTCTTCTCTTCTCTTCTCTTCTCTTCTCTTCTCTTCTCTTCTCTTCTCTTCTCTTCTCTTCTCTTCTTTCTCCACAAATAATGTTCCATCGACTGGATATATCCTAGATTAATTTTGTCACCTATTAAAGCATCTTGATTACTTCCGTTTCTGTTTGCTTGATAGGTGAATCAAGTTGCTATAAATATATGTGGCATGGTATGTGGTCTGTTTTCGAGTGGGTTCCATGACTGCTGCTTGAAATATTTGTCCTGTTTCTTGTGGATGGAATACTTTGTAGATGTGCTATGTGCATTTGAGTATAATGCAGTTTAATCTGAAGCTTCATTGTTGGTTTTTGGGTTAGGTGATCTATTTAGAGATGAAAGTGGGGGAATCAGAATTATTTTATTATGGCCTATATGTCCTCTTGTGTTTGTCAATGTTTGTTTTAAGAAATTGGGAGCCTCAACATTTGGTACACACATATTCACAGCTGTATCTTGTTAATATGCAGTGACTTCATTTATCTCTTTTGACTACTTCTGGCCTTGATGTCCACTTTTTCAGACACCAGAGTAGCAGAGTTAGGTGGTTTTCCATTTCCGTTTGCTTGATAGATGTTTTCCATCATGGGCGTCACCATATGTATACTAGTAAGAGGTGCATCTCGGAGGCATCAGGCAGGAAATCAGTTCTTAATTTTTATAGTGTTTTGAATCTGTAGCTCTTAAAACTGCTTAGGATTTGTGTCTGTCCGCTGACTCCAACATCTGTTCTTGCACGCTGCCCTTCATTCTCTAGCATATGAATCACAGTGTTCTAAGCCTGGTCTCTTCATGCCACGACCCTGCTACTATACGTCTGCTGCCTGCTTGGTATCTTCACAAGGGCTCTGTTCAGATGGCGTTCTCTGGGGAGCAGAATGTTCTAATGTAACTACTTTTCCTGTCCCTCTATAGAAGCCTGGCTTACTTATCCATTTATATTTATCTATATGGTAAACACTGTGAGATGATAGATTTTCTGGATGTAAAACTCAGAGAAGTATTAAGCTGTGCTAATGTCATCCTCTTGAGCTACTCTGAGATGTGTTTATGCAGAGACTTCAATCACAGATCAGCCAGTTGGCTCTGCCCAGGGCACTGGCTGTGATGGAGTTCTGCTCAGGAGTTTCATCTTTTGTCAGTTGCGAATCTCTGCACTTACCTCAAATAGACCTTGAGACCCTGTTTCTTTGTTACTGATTTTTTTTTCCAGGATAAATAGGGTATTTTTTCTTTATTTAGGATAGAGAAGTGACATCTGACCTCAGTATATGCTCAGTCAGAAACTGGACATGTGTCCTCTTTTGTTTTCTTATTAATAAAATTATCAGCCACCTACATTGCTTCAACTTTATCACCTAATGCTGCTTAGAACAGTTGAAGAACCAGTTATGAATCTATGTAGGTCTAAGTGTATTCTGGCCTGTCGTCTCTTACAGCTGTATCATTCTGCTCTTTTTGTTTGTTTGTTTGTTTGTTTGTTTGAGTTCCTTCTTTTTATTAACTCATGCACAGCTACTTGTCTTCTGGTTTGTTGAAGCAGTCAGTCAGACAACACTTGCCACGGTAATGCCTGGCCAAGTGGCTTCCCATGAAAACTCCAGCACCACATTCATCAGAAGGACACTCTCGACGAAGTCGGCTAATTTTGCCATTTTCATCCACCTTACAGTATTTCAGCACAGCCACTTAACCTTCTTCCTCTTATGCTTACTCTTCTTGGGAGTGGTGTAAGACTCCTCCTTCCGTCTCTTAGCACCATCGTCTCAACACCAGATGAAGGGTGGACTCCCTTTGAATGTTGTAGTCAGACAAAGTACGGCCATCTTCCAGCGGAGATCAGCCTCTGCTGATCAGGAGGAATGTACTGGGTCTTGGCCTTTATATTTTCTTTAGTGTCCGAGGGTTCAACCTCTAGCATGATGGTCTTCACAAAGATCTGCACTGTAGATCACCACCTATGCCATCTCTACCCACAATGCATCAGAAAGATCACTCTGCTCTTTTAACACTGTTGTTAGCTGTGGGTGTGTTCACCTCTTTTATTATCTTGTTTGTTCAACCTGAAGATCATTCTCTTTGAACTGAAGGGTAGAACAGGGAATGTCATCTGTTAAAGTGACACCAGCCTGGCTAAGTACTGGCTTACCTCCTCTGAGTTCTTCTGAGTGAGCATATCGGGAAAAGAACCTTTCTTGAGTTTCCTTCAGTTTCCTCCTGGCATTGTCTTTCAGGACTCTTGCGTGGGTCAGTTCACCTTGTCAAGTATAATTTGGGAGACTCTGTTTAGTCTCTCTCTCTCTCTCTGTCTCTCTCTCTTTCTGTCTCTGTCTCTCTGTCTCTCTCTCTGTTTAATACACCTTAATTCTTCTTTAATTATTGGAAATTATTATTAATTATTGGAAATAACCAATAATTACCATTGCTTCTTTCTCCTTGTTTTTTTTTTTTTTTGCCTATATTTCAAACCCAGATGCTGCAAAAATAGGCTCTTTTTAAAAATCCAGTAAGATATTTGTATTCTTTGAGAATTTCATACATGTATTCCCACTCTTTGATCGTATCCATCCTCACCACTCCCCTAACATCCCCCAGATCCACCCCTCCTCACCTCCCACTTCATCTCTCCGGTTTTTATTTTAAATAACTCACTGCGTTCCCTTTGTATCCAGGCAGTCTTGCGGGGTTGACCTGCCAGGAATGCCAGAGTCTTTACTATGTATCATATGTCTCCTCAAAATGGTTCCTGTACTAAAATGTATTTGTTTAAATCTGAATAAAGGAAATGCTATAAATTTTGCAGTTTTCATAGTCTTAGAGATCTACAGGGTTACAATGGAGGCTTGGTTTATACTCAAGTTCTTCCAGAAATGAATTTTTCCTTCCTGGCCCTTTTCCATTGCATTTTCACCCCCAGTTCCCATTGATTTCATATAAAATGTGCCATTGCTCCCAGTTAGCTTGTCTGTGTATTACTCTGTGCTTAAACAGTCTCTGTTTTTCTTCTAGTGGCCCATTCTTTTATTTTGCTCATGAAATAGTGACGATGCAAATATACAGTGTGTAGTGTTTCTCTCTAACAGTGCCTGATTGTCCACGTTGTTCACCGCTCTGATTCCTCTGAGTTTTGGATCTTTCTATTACCTATAATACCTCTTTTCTGTACCTTTATGCAAAATTTTCAGACTATATCATGAGAGTATGCAAATTTTAGGTAAATTGTTATAGCTACTTGGTGATTTTGTGTTATGGTAAGAGAGCAACAAGATTAAAACTGTTTTCCTCTTCCCAGTGAGTGGCCGTGTGAGCCTGAGAGTGCAGCACTGTTTTACATAACTCTTGAGCCTGCAGCATCCTGACAACACAGCAGCTAAATCCCCATTTAGATAGAGAGGAAAGTGGTTGCACCTACGGGCAATTGACTTTTTATTAATAAGCTGTTAGACGGTTAAGGGCCCTTCAGCAGCCACTCAAGCGTGGTGCTGTGCTGAATCCTGGTAAATAACCTTGTTGTTCTGCTGGCTTGTGTTCTGTTGTCAGGGTGCCCATTCCGTCACAGTGATGCAGAGCTGCTGAAGCAGAAGATGCAGTCCTACAAGATCCCTGCCTCGGGGATCAGCCAGGTAGGTCCACTTCTGCTTAGGGTCCTCCATGATTGGGCAACTGCTGTCCTCTCAGATGCGTTTATAGGAGTGATGCTGTGTAATGAGTGCATCAGGACTCACACCAGACTCCTGTCTTCTGGGTGAACAGGGCCACAGCTGTGGCTTTTCTGGTTTCTATTCCTTGGAAATCCCATGTCTTCCATCTGCTATGCTGCAGTTTTGTTTCTCCAGGCAGTAAAGGAGCACAGCAATCCCACCCCACAGCTTGTTTGTTTGTTTGCTTTTCTATCAGCTGAGGGCCTCGTTTGAAAACATAAATAAATGTTTAATGTGTTGAGGTTTAATGTAGTGATGCTAAAAATTCTTGATAGAGTCTTTCATTTTGGAAGGCTGTTTTCTGTGGAAGTAAGATGCTGTGCAGTCCATCCAGGAGTGTTGTGGTAGGCAGCAGTGGTTGTTTGGTTTAATCCATATGTCTGATGGCAGCTAATTAAAAAAAAAAACAAAACAAAAAAACCCCCACAACTTTGTTTTGTTAAGAATTTAAGTAACAAATGCACAAACTCCTCTTCCGGTCAGAAAAGCACCAGGGTAGCTAGGGCGCAGGGTCGGCTGACACTCGCCAGATACCCACAACACCCGCCACAGGATCTTAAGACTTCTGGTGAGTGGAACACAGCTTCTGCTCCAATCCAATTTCGCGCGGGATCTGAGACTGCATTAGTTAGGGAAGCAGAAACCGGCCTGAGTAGGGCCACAGGCCTCATCCGGCCGGATCAGCACCGGGGTAGCTAGAGCGCAGGGTAGGCTGACACCCGCCAGCTACCCACGACCTCCGCCACAGGATTTTGAGACTGCTGGTGAGTGGAACACAGCTTCTGCTCCAGTCCAATCACACGGGACCTGAGACTGCTTTGGTTGGGGAGGGAGAAATCCGGCCTACATAGGGCCACAAGCCTCTTCCGGTCAGAAAAGCACCAGGGTAGCTAGGGCGCAGGGTCGGCTGACACTCGCCAGATACCCACAACACCCGCCACAGGATCTTAAGACTTCTGGTGAGTGGAACACAGCTTCTGCTCCAATCCAATTGTGCGCGGGACCTGAGACTGCATTAGTTAGGGAAGCAGAAACCGGCCAGAGTAGGGCCACAGGCCTCACCCGGCCGGATCAGCACCGGGGTAGCTAGAGCGCAGGGTAGGCTGACACCCGCCAGCTACCCACGACCCACGCCACAGGATTTTGAGACTGCTGGTGAGTGGAACACAGCTTCTGCTCCAGTCCAATCACGCGGGACCTGAGACTGCTCTGGTTGGGGAGAGAGAAATCCGGCCTACATAGGGCCAGAAGCCTCTTCCGGTCAGAAAAGCACCAGGGTAGCGAGGGCTCAGGGTCAGCTGACACTTGCCAGCTACCCACAACACACGCCACAGGATCTTAAGACTTCTGGTGAGTGGAACACAGCTTCTGCTCCAATCCAATTGCGCGTGGGACCTGAGACTGCATTAGTTAGGGAAGCAGAAACCGGCCAGAGTAGGGCCACAGGCCTCATCCGGCCGGATCAGCACCGGGGTAGCTAGAGCACAGGGTCGGCTGACACCCGCCAGCTACCCACGACCCCCGCCACAGGATTTTGAGACTGCTGGTGAGTGGAACACAGCTTCTGCTCCAGTCCAATCACGCGGAACCTGAGACTGCTCTGGTTGGGGAGAGAGAAATCCGGCCTACATAGGGCCACAAGCCTCTTCCGGTCAGAAAAGCACCAGGGTAGCTAGGGCGCAGGGTCGGCTGACACTCGCCAGATACCTACAACACCCGCCACAGGATCTTAAGACTTCTGGAGAGTGGAACACAGCTTCTGCTCCAATCCAATTGCATGCGGGACCTGAGACTGCATTAGTTAGGGAAGCAGAAAACCGGCCTGAGTAGGACCACAGGCCTCTTCCAGCTGGACCAGCACCAGGGTACTGCCAGCTACCCACGACCCCCGCCACAGGATTTTGATACTGCTGGTGAGTGGAACACAGCTTCTGCTCCAATCTTTAAACAGTGACAACGACAACAACTAACCCCAGAGATTACCAGATGGCGAAAGGTAAACGTAATAATCTTACTAACAGAAACCAAGACCACTCACCATCATCAGAACCCAGCACTCCCACTTCGCCCAGTCCAGGGCACCCCAACACACCGGAAAAGCTAGACACGGATCTAAAAGCATATCTCCTGATGATGGTAGAGGACTTCAAGAAGGACTTTAATAACACACTTAAAGAAATACAAAGGAACACTGGTAAACAGGTAGAAGACAATAAAGAGGAAGCACAAAAATCCCTTAAAGAATTGCAGGAGAACACTGCTAAAGAGTTACAAATCCTTAAAGAAAAACAGGATAACATAATCAAACAGGTAGAAGTCCTTAATGAAAAACAGGAAAACACATCCAAACAGATGATGGAAATGAACAAAACCATACTAGACCTAAAAAGGGAAGTAGACACAATAAAGAAAACCCAAAATGAGGCAACACTGGAGATAGAAACCCTAGGAAAGAAATCTGGCACCATAGATACCAGCATCAGCAACAGAATACAAGAGATGGAAGAGAGAATCTCAGGTGCAGAAGATTCCATAGAGAACATCGGCACAACAATCAAGGAAAATGTACAATGCAAAAAGATCCTGACTCAAAACATCCAAGAAATACAGGACACAATGAGAAGACCAAACCTACGGATAATAGGAGTGGATGAGAATGAAGATTTTCAACTCAAAGGACCAGCAAACATCTTCAACAAAATTATAGAAGAAAACTTCCCAAATCTAAAGAAAGAGATGCCCATGAACATACAAGAAGCCTACAGAACTCCAAATAGACTGGACCAGAAAAGAAATACCTCCCGACACATAATAATCAGAACAACAAATGCTCTAAATAAAGATAGAATACTAAAAGCAGTAAGAGAAAAAGGCCAAGTAACATATAAAGGCAAGCCTATCAGAATTACACCAGATTTTTCACCAGAGACTATGAAAGCCAGAAGATCCTGGACGGATGTTATACAGACACTAAAAGAACACAAATTCCAGCCCAGGCTACTATACCCAGCCAAACTCTCAATTAACATAGATGGAGAAACCAAAGTATTCCACGACAAAACCAAATTCACACATTATCTCTCCACGAATCCAGCCCTTCAAAGGATAATAACAGAAAAAAACCAATACAAGGACAGGAAACACGCCCTAGAAACAACAAGAAGGTAATCCCTCAACAAACCTAAAAGAAGACAGCCACAAGAACAGAATGCCAACTTTAACAACAAAAATAACAGGAAACAACAATTACTTTTCCTTAATATCTCTTAATATCAATGGACTCAACTCCCCGATAAAAAGACATAGACTAACAAACTGGCTACACAAACAAGACCCAACATTTTGCTGCTTACAGGAAACTCATCTCAGAGAAAAAGATAGACACTACCTCAGAATGAAAGGCTGGAAAACAATTTTCCAAGCAAATGGTATGAAGAAACAAGCTGGAGTAGCCATTCTAATATCTGATAAGATTGACTTCCAACCCAAAGTCATTAAAAAACACAGGGAGGGACACTTCATACTCATCAAAGGTAAAATCCTCCAAGAGGAACTATCAATCCTGAATATCTATGCTCCAAATACTAAGGCAGCCACATTCATTAAAGAAACTTTAGTAAATCTCAAAGCACACATTGCACCTCATACAATAATAGTGGGAGACTTCAACACACCACTTTCACCAATGGACAGATCATGGAAACAGAAACTAAACAGGGGCACAGAGAAACTAAGAGAAATTATGAATCAAATGGATCTGGCAGATATCTACAGAACATTCTATCCTAAAACAAAAGGATATACCTTCTTCTTAGCACCTCATGGTACCTTCTCCAAAATTGACCACATAATTGGTCACAAAACAGGCCTCAACAGATACAAAAATATTGAAATTGTCCCATGCATCCTATCAGATCACCATGGACTAAGGCTGATATTCAATAACAAAATAAATAATAGAAAGCCAACCTTCACGTGGAAACTGAACAACACTCTTCTCAATGATACCTTGGTCAAGGAAGGAATAAAGAAAGAAATTAAGGACTTTTTAGAGTTCAATGAAAATGAAGCCACAACATACCCAAACTTATGGGACGCAATGAAAGCATTTCTAAGAGGAAAACTCATAGCTCTGAGTGCCTCCAAAAGGAAACTAGAGAGAGCACACATTAGCAGCTTGACCTAAAAGCACTAGAACAAAAGGAAGCAAATTCACCCAAGAGGAGTAGACGGCAGGAAATAATCAAACTCAGGGGCGAAATCAACCAAGTGGAAACAAGAAAAACTATTCAAAGAATCAACCAATCAAGGAGCTGGTTCTTTGAGAAAATCAACAATATAGATAAACTCTTAGCCAGACCCACTAGAGGGAACAGGGACAGCATCCTAATTAAGATAATCAGAAATGAAAAGGGAGACATAACAACAGATCCTGAAGACATCCAAAACACCATCAGATCCTTCTACCAAAGGATATACTCAACAAAACTGGAGAACCTGGATGAAATGGAGAAGTTCCTAGACAGATACCAGGTACCAAAGTTGAATCAAGATCAGGTTAATGATCTAAACAGCCCTATATCCCCCAAAGAAATAGAAGCAGTCATTAATAGTCTCCCAACCAAAAAAAGCCCAGGACCAGATGGGTTTAGTGCAGAGTTCTATCAGACCTTCAAAGAAGATCTAATCCCAGTTCTTCACAAACTATTCCACAAAATAGAAACAGAAGGTACTCTACCCAACTCATTCTATGAAGCCACAATTACTCTGATACCTAAACCACAAAAAGACCCAACAAAGATAGAAAACTTCAGACCAATATCCCTTATGAATATTGATGCAAAAATCCTCAATAAAGTTCTTGGTAACCGAATCCAAGAACACATCAAAACAATCATCCATCCTGACCAAGTAGGTTTCATCCCAGGGATGCAGGGATGGTTCAATATATGGAAATCCATCAACGTAATCCAGTATATAAACAAACTCAAAGACAAAAACCACATGGTCATCTCGTTAGATGCGGAAAAAGCATTTGACAAGATCCAACACCCATTCATGATAAAAGTCTTGGAAAGATCAGGAATTCAAGGCCCATACCTAAACATGATAAAAGCAATCTACAGCAAACCAGTAGCCAACATCAAAGTAAATGGTGAGAAGCTTGAAGCAATCCCTCTAAAATCAGGGACTAGACAAGGCTGTCCACTTTTTCCATACCTATTCAACATTGTACTTGAAGTCCTAGCCAGAGCAATTCGACAACAAAAGGAGATCAAAGGGATACAAATTGGAAAAGATGAAGTCAAAATATCACTCTTTGCAGATGATATGATAGTATATATAAGTGACCCTAAAAATTCCACCAGAGAACTCCTAAACCTGATAAACAGCTTCGGTGAAGTAGCTGGATATAAAATTACCTCAAACGAATCAATGGCCTTTCTCTACACAAAGAATAAACAGGCTGAGAAAGAAATTAGGGAAACAACACCCTTCTCAATAGTCACAAATAATATAAAATATCTTGGCGTGACTCTAACTAAGGAAGTGAAAGATCTGTATAATAAAAACTTCAAGTCTTTGAAGAAAGAAATTATAGAAGATCTCAGAAGATGGAAAGATCTTCCATGCTCATGGATTGGCAGGATCAACATTGTAAAAATGGCTATCTTGCCAAAAGCAATCTACAGATTCAATGCAATCCCCATCAAAATTCCAACTCAATTCTTCAAGGAATTAGAAAGTGCAATCTGCAAATTCATCTGGAATAACAAAAAACCTAAGATAGCAAAAACTCTTCTCAAGGATAAAAGAACCTCTGGTGGAATCACCATGCCGGACCTAAAGCTCTACTACAGAGCAATTGTGATAAAAACGGCGTGGTACTGGTATAGTGACAGATAAATAGACTAATGGAATAGAATTGAAGACCCAGAAATGAACCCACACACCTACAGTCACTTGATCTTCGAAAAGGGAGCTAAAACCATCCAGTGGAAGAAAGACAGCATTTTCAACAAATGGTGCTGGCACAACTGGTTGTTAACATGTAGAAGAATGTGAATCGATCCATTCCTATCTCCTTGTACTAAGGTCAAGTCTAAGTGGATCAAGGAACTTCACATAAAACCAGAGACACTGAAACTTATAGAGGAGAAAGTGGGGAAAAGCCTTGAAGATATGGGCACAGGGGAAAAATTCCTGAATAGAACAGTAATGGCTTGTGCTGTAAGATCGAGAATTGACAAGTGGGACCTCATGAAACTACAAAGCTTCTGTAAGGCTAAAGACACCATCAATAAGACAAAAAAAAACACCAACAGATTGGGAAAGGATCTTCACCTATTCTAAATCAGATAAGGGACCAATATCCAATATATATAAAGAACTCAAGAAGGTGGACTCCAGAAAGTCAAATAACCCCATTAAAAAATGGGGCTCAGAACTGAACAAAGAATTCTCACCTGAGGAATACCGAATGGCAGAGAAACACCTGAAAAAATGTTCAACATCCTTAATCATCAGGGAAATGCAAATCAAAACAACCCTGAGATTCCACCTCACACCAGTCAGAATGGCTAAGATCAAAAATTCAGGTGACAGCAGATGCTGGCGAGGATGTGGAGAAAGAGGAACACTCCTCCATTGTTGGTGGGATTGCAAGCTTGTACAACCACTCTGGAAATCAGTCTGGCGGTTCCTCAGAAAATTGGACATAGTACTACTGGAGGATCCAGCAATACCTCTCCTGGGCATATATCCAGAAGATGTCCCAACCGGTAAAAAGGACACATGCTCCACTATGTTCATAGCAGCCCTATTTATAATAGCCAGAAGCTGGAAAGAACACAGATGTCCCTCAACAGAGGAATGGATACAGAAATTATGGTACATTTACACAATGGAGTACTACTCAGCTATTAAAAAGAATGAATTTATGAAATTCCTAGCCAAATGGATGGACCTGGAGGGCATCATCTTGAGTGAAGTAACACAATCACAAAAGAACTCACACAATATGTATTCACTGATAAGTGGATATTAGCCCAAAACTTAGGATACCCAAGATATAAGATACAATTTGCTAAACGCATGAAACTCAAGAAGAATGAAGACCAAAGTGTGGACACTGTGCCCCTTCTTAGAATTGGGAACAAAACACCCAGGGAAGGAGTTACAGAGACAAAGTTCGTAGCTGTGATGAAAGGATGGACCATTTAGAGACTGCTGTATCCAGGGATCCATCTCATAAGCAGCTTCTAAACGCTGACACCATTGCATACACTAGCAAGATTTTGCTGAAAGGACCCAAATATAGCTGTCTCTTGTGAGACGATGCCGGGGCCTAGCAAACACAGGAGTGGATGTTCACAGTCAGCTATTGGATGTATCACAGGGCTCCCAATGGAGAAGCTAGAGAAAGTACACAAGGAGCTAAAGGGATCTGCAACCCTATTGTTGGAACAACATGATGTACTAACCAGAACCCCGGAGCTCTTGTCTCTAGCTGCCTATGTATCTAAAGATGACCTAGTCGGCCATCAATGGAAAGAGAGGCCCATTGGACTTGCAAACTTTATATGCCCCAATATAGGGGAATGCCAGGGCCAAAAGAATGGGAATGGGTGGGTATGGAAGTGGGGGGCGCTATGGGGGACTTTTGGGATAGCATTGGAAATGTAATTGAGGAAAATATGTAATAAAAATATTAAAAATAAAAAAAAGAAATGCACAAACTGTAAACAAAATATTCAAGAGATTACATCTTTTAGTAAGTCTGTTTTTTAAAAGGTCCCATGACGCTGTTAGGACCATTGTCTACAATTCAGTCCAGACTTGCTTTGGATTCTGTGAGCTGAAGGAGACTCTCTTTCCTGGCCCCAGAATAGTCATGGCCCATTCTTAGACAGTTATTTTTATTTGAAAAACATCAACGTACAAGAAAACACTACTGTCCAAAGTTTAGACAATCTAGTTAATTCAGCTTGCTTGTTCAGTTCTGAGGTACTTATTCTAGGCAAGGAGAAAGTCTACATGCGGTCTGGAGTCTAGGTGGTATTTTCTGTAAGAGGTGATCGTGGAGTCAGGAACTGGAAGCAGGAATGCATGAATAAAAGACAGGAGTGTGTAGTAGGGTCATTGGTATTCAAGCTAGTGATGATGGTGGATCCAATACTGCCAGGGCCTAGCCTCAGATGTTCTTTTTTGTTGGTTCTTCTTGAGGCAGGGGAGGAGGAAGAGGAAGAGGAAGAGGAGAAGGTCAGCAGGGGTAAGACTTGGTCTTAGGAGATATTTAGGGTTGCTGTATACTAATAAAACATTTACCTGCCTTAAATCTAAGTCACTTTGCTTCAGTAGCTGACCTGTCTTCTGAGTTCCTCTGAGATGAGAAACTGTTTAGCACCTTGTCATAAAACAGCCGGAGATTAAGTAAAGTAGCCTTTGCTCATTCTCCCCAGGACCTGTGGGGCTCTAACTTCCAGCCTGTTAGTTGAAGTCCCAGGAAGAAAAAAAGAACTCTTCGAAAAGTGATTTTCTAAGTTGTAAAATGTTTCCTATCAAAGTCTTCTAAGAAAAAGGGGAAAAGGGCTTTTAAGAAAAAGGGGGATAGCCGTGCAGTGGTGGCGCACACCTTTAATCCCAGCACCTGGGAGGCAGAGGCAGGCGGATTTCTGAGTTCGAGGCCAGCCTGGTCTATAGAGTTTGTTTCAGGATAGTCAGGGTTATACAGAGAAACTCTGTCTTGAGAAACAAACAAACAAACAAACAAACAAAAAACCAAAACAAGGAGGGGGGGAATAAGGGTATGTCTAAATAAAAGGGAAAATAATCAGTAGAGGGGATCCGGGCTAAGAAAATCAGGACAAGAAAAATATTCTCTCTTTGTCCTCAGCACTTATACATTTCAGAATACATGATCACATGGTAAAAAGTTCATCACAGGCTTACACATAAATTCAAGTCATAAATTGAATAAGAAGTTTACAACAGAGAATGTTTACATACATATCCATTAGGAGTAATTATCTGGCTAAACATTCATCACCTGTCCCAAGCTTAACAGGCTCATGGAGAGTTGAAAACTCTTTGTGGCAAAGGTATTAGTGAAGGTTTGTATAGATAAACCTAGTCAATATTTTATCTTCTGTCCTAGCACCTATAGTATATCATTAGTTCCCTTTTTATGACCTTTGGTTAGTGGTTTTGCAACCTCTTGGAATTTGCTCTGAATAGTAGATGCCTGCTTGCATGACACTAAAGACTAGCAGCGTTCTCATTGCAATTTTGATTATCTGAGAGAAACTAATAGCAGTCCCACTATAAAAGAACATAATAATTACTAATATAATTTTAGGAATTCTTATAGGATCATCATTAAGGATTCAGAAATCAGCAATTTGTCTATATAGCATCACTACAAGTCAGTATATTTTTGTTGTTTTGCAGAGATCTTCTCAAATGGGTGGGCTAGTGCCTACTAATTGTTATATAAATTTAATAACAGGAAAAGCATATTAATAGCAGGAATCTTTCCTAAAATGAATTTTTCCTGGACCTTGCCTACTGGGGTAAATTTGTCATAGATTTTAATCCAAGGTGAACCCATCTCAGGAAGATCACCTGCTAGTTTTTAGCTTCTCCTATGATGGCTCCTGACACAGTATATAAGCAAATATGGACATCTTAGAAGAACTAGTTAGTTTGGGAGTTGAGTTTTATATGTAAGCAAATTAGAACGGCAGAGAGAAGTGGTTTTAAAGCTAATTAGAGAAGCCACGGCAGTAGTTCCCAGTTACAGTTATAAGGTTGGGAAGACTATTAGGAAGCCGAGGAGTCTGGGTGTGATGATCCATAACTAGGAAGCTGCTGGTGCTTCCTGAAGCTGAAGTCAGCTCTTCTGAGGCTGGGGAAAAGCCAGGCAGAATCCTGGCTACTGCTGTCAAGATAAGAGGGAATAGGACTAAGAAATTCAGAACAGAAATAGGAGCAGAGGGAATGTCAGGGTTCTGTAATATAACAGAACTCACAGAATGAATCTGTATATATAGGAGGAAGATTTGTTAGAATCACTTACAAGCTATGGTATAGCTAATCCAACAATGGCTGGCTATGAACAGAAATTCCAAGAATTAAGTAGTTGCTCTGTTCATGAGGCTAGATGTCTCATCTGGCTTCAGCATAGACTAGAATCCTGAAGAAGTAGGTTCTAATGCCATTGGAGGAATGGACTTGCTAGTAGGCGAGGACAAGCGCAGAGCACAAGCTTCCTTCTTCCTTGACCTTATGTAGGCTTCCAGCAGGGGGTGTGGCTCAGGTTAGTGGTGGGGATTCTCAGCTCGGAAAATCTGGATGAAGGGTGTGTCTTCCCAGTAGTCTAGCAAGACTGTCCTCTCAGAATCCACGGAATAGTCGACTCAGACAGACGCCAACTCCCACAGCCAAAGAGTCGATGGAGCTTGGGAACTCTTACGGAAGAAAGATTCGGAGGAAGGATTGTGCTCCCAGAGGGGATAGGAACTCCACAGGAAGACCAACAGAGTCAACTAACCTAGGCCTCCCTGCACAAATGTAGCAGCATGTGCAGCTTGGTTTTCATGTAAGTTCCGAGCAACTGCAGTAGGGGCTATTCCAAAAGCTGTTGCCTGGACATGGGACATGTTCTTCTAGCTGGGCTGGCCACCTTGTCTGGTCTGGCCCCAGTGGGATGAATGCACTGAGCCTCCAAGAGACTTGATATGCCAGGGTAGGGAGAGAGAGAGAAGGATTGTGGGAGATGGTGACCGGGAGGGGGGACAGTGAGCAGGACTTAAAGAAGTTTAAAAAAAAAAAAGGTGTGTTGGTGTGTCTTCCTATCTCAACTGGATTAGAACATCTTCCTGTTTCAAATTAAGCAAAATCTCCTCACAGCTGTGCCCTCCTTGTTGGGTTTTAGTGAATTGTAGATGTAGTCAAGTTGGCCATCACAGGAAGGAAATATATCTGCAAAGAAGGTTAGTTTTACAAAATATCTTGTAGAGAAAAGCTTTTAAAGGATGATGAGTTCTACTTTTGTAAAGTAGTAGCTGTATTGTTGAATGGGTTATTCATCGTTGGTGTTGGTCTAAGGGTCCATAGAATGGTGGGGATGGAAAGCAAAAACTTATTTAAAAGATAATGAATAAAAGTGACCGTGGGTGACGCAGGAAAACTGCCTGAGTGATGCCCAGGAAACCACAAGCATGGGGCTGAGGGAAGGATTCCATCAGGATAGAAATGCCGAAGGGAACTCAAGCCAGAATGAAGATGGAACTGAAAAGCCCAACAATCCAACTAGAAAGTTCAAAGGCTCTAGGCCAAACAATCAAGGCACATGAAAAAAATGTCAACACAGGAAAGGGCACAGAGGCAGTATGAGACAGCATAACAAAAAACAAGCCCTAGAACTATAGGTGGAGATGAGGGAGAAGAATCCCAAGTCAATGGCATAGATGAGTTCTTCAACAAGATCATAGAAGAAAACTTTTCCAAACTAAAGAAAGACACCCCCACCCAGATACAAGAAACTCTGGAGAACACCAAATGTGGAAGAATGAAATTAGACCCATATCTATTAAGTCCTACAAAAACTAACTCCAGATAGATCAAAGACCTAATTAATATATTCCATATTAATAATTACATATTAATTAATACATACATATTATATATATATAAACATAGAATTATATTATCACAGATGGTTTCTTTTTTCATTAAAATAAGATTGTTTTCATATACAGTTAGTCATTATAAGTTGTAAAACTCACAAATTGGTTACATTCACAAGATTTTTCAATCACCACAAGTTTCCAATCTTTACATCACCTCAGAAGATAACCAGTGTTTATTAGTCTCCAGTGCTTGGCAAGCAGCAGTCCACTGTCTTCCACGATGCTCTCTCCTAATCTTCTTGCCAGCTTTCCTCAGCATTCTGTCTGAGATCCCTGGACATTAGTCACAAAGTCTTAACTTAGTGTCCTCTTTTTTTAAAATTTATTTTTTATTTTTTTAAGTTTCTACTGGTAGAGGAAGTGTCTGTTCATGTATTTTGCTCACTTTTCTGTTGGTTTGTTGTTTTCTTGATGAAAGTAATAATTCTTTTTGTAGATAAGGCCCTTATCAGATATATGACTTAAAACTGCTTTCCCTTACTGTAGATTATTAATTTCTTGATAATGTAATTTGATGGAAGCAGATTTTAATGTGGGTGGAGTCCACTGTGTATTCTTTTATATCTCATGTCTCTGATGTTGTATCTAAAAGTCCATTTGCCAGCATTAAGATCATGAAGATTGACACTAGGATTTTCCTGTATCTGCTTTATAGTTTTGAGTCTTTAATCTGTGTTGAGTTAGGTTTTGTGTACAGTGTGATGTTGAGTCTCTTTGCATTTTGGATGTTAATGTTCAGTTTTCCAAACACCGGTCATTGTAAAAGGTAGCTTGCTGGTTGGGGGATGTAGCTTAGGGATGAGACCTCCAAAATAGTGCAGAGTAAGTTGAATGTAGGTGTATAAGGTGTTTTCTGAACTATTAGTTCCATTGTTTTGGTCTGTATGTCTGTCTTGATACTAGTACTACAGTTTAGATATCACAGCTTTGTACTGGGTTTTGAACCCAGAAGTGTGAATTCTCCAATTCTGTTCTTCCTTTTCAATACTGACTTGGCTATTCTGAGCCTGTTGTAATCTCCTATACATTTCTGGATCAGCTCTAGAACTTCAATGGATAATACTTAGTGTGCTTGGGTAGTCCTGATGTCTGAGCATTGCATGCAAGTTCCTAACAAAGGACATCTTTTCTTTATTGGCCAGTCACTCACACAGGACATCTTTCTTTTACTCAGCCAGTCCCTAACATAGGACATCTCTCCTTTACTCAGCCCTTTCAGTTCCCTCCTTGTGTTCCACATTCCTTGGCATAAGTGTTTCTTCTTTCTCTGGCCATTCATGACTGGCTTTAGAAAGACTGTTTTTTATTCATGTTTCTTCCAGCATCGGTAGGTTAGTTTATCATAGTAGGTTTTGATGGATTCTGTAACAGCAGGTCTTCTGAGACTGGATACAGCATGATATCCTTTGCATCTGGATGCCTTGCATTTCCTGTGTAGTTGCCTTCAGGATTGTAAGTAAATCCCTCCGACTTGTAGCTTAAGTAGGAGTTTTTGTTTGAACCTCCTGAGACAGTGGGCGTGTCAGGTGCCTTGTAGTACCTGTTGAGGCGGGTCACAGACTTTTGGTTTTCTTCACTTTAGCAAGGCGCTGTATTATATCAGTTGACTTTCATACTTCGGACCACTTAGTGTCAGTCCAGTAGCCATTGTCAGGACGTCTATCCTTTAACTGTGCTGCTGGATTTGATTGGCGAGTGTTTTGGTTCTGTTTATACCAGACAGGCACTCTGCCACTGAATTGTAAACACAGTCCGGACTTGCTAGTATTTTATTGGGGTTGATGTATGTATATATGTATATATTTATTCATAAGGGATCCCCATCCATTGTTTTCTCATGTTTAAAGTTTTAATTACTTTGCTGGGAGGTTTTTAAATTTTGATTTGATATTTTGCTTGTTATAGTTTTGTCTGATCTCTTGGGTCGATTTTGACAGCTTATATTTCTAATAATTTGTCTACTTTTTGTTTGTTACAAAATTTTCTTGGTTTCTTTTAACTCTTTGAACATACTTATGACATGCCTGTGTTGTTCATGGCTACAGTGTATTCCTCCTGTGAGTAGGTCACACTTTCTTGTTTCTTTGGATGTTTTATACTGTTCTTTAGGAAACTAGAGAATCTGAACATGCAGGTTTGTATCTATAGAAGTCCAGGTCTTTATGTGTGACCCATGTTTATAGCCTGGTGTAGCAGATGGTTCTCTGCATACTACAGTTGTAGTATGGGTGACTGACTGGAGTGGGCTGACCAGCTATTGAATTGATTTCTCCAATTTGGGGCATATCAAAAGGCAGTGTGTTAGGAAAGCTGCTCTGGAAAGGCTTGAGTGTATTGACTCATTTCTCTGTATAGCTGTCACTCATCAGACCAACAGCGGGATGGTGCCCTACCTGCTGTATGGAGCTGTATGGAGTTGGATCTCAAGCCACTGGAGTCAGTTTTAATGTAACACTGTTGGTGTTAAACACACCATATGAAGATTCATATAGAAAAGCACTGTAAAGTAGCTTTGTCATATTTTAGATTAATTCCATGCTAGAAATGATAATATTTTTGACATAAGTACTAAAAGTATGTTGTCTGTTCCATTTGAGCTTTTTACGTGTGACCATAGAAAATGTAAAATACCAGCCATGCCCTGGGCTATCCCATGGTAGGAGAGCCCTGCTCTCGATGGTGATCTCTGACTTTGAGCACTCAAGACTTTTCATTATCAGAGGGATTAGGTTCTGTCTTCACATTGTACCTTAGTACAACTACTCATTTGGTAGAAATCATACTATTTATGAATATCTTTAGTTTCTTTTTCATTTTAGTGTTTTTCAATAGAGAAGGATTATTTGTTTTGGAATTTTGATTCAGTATAACCATTAATAATTATAATACAATTATGTAAATATTATAATATTATTCACTAAAGTGGATCTGATTAGTGCTTCCAAGAAACGTAAGTAGTGGTATTAAAGCCATTGAATGTGGAAAAGTATATGTTCTTTGTACTTTTTGGGAGGCTAGTGGACCTGCTTTTCACAGTCCAAAAACTTTCAGGCAATTACTGACCCTATTAAATCTTAAACTGGTAAGTGCCTTTTAATGAAGAGATCCTTTTAAATAGACAGTTTAAAAGGCTTCAAAATAACTATGGCAGGGTTTCATGGCAGAGCTGATAAGCGCTCCCATAAAATATCATGGCTCCTTATTTATGTGTGTATAAATCTGAGCTACTGAAGACCATTGTCATGTTGTCAGATAAGGAGCACCCGCTATGGGTGATGGTGTCCAGTCTCCATCACAGGGCACAGTGTCTGCTGTAGTGCAGGGGCTACTTCTGACTGGACAGCAGCACTGGGTACTGTCTGTCGTTAGTGGTGGAGTTGAGAGTGTGTCATTAGTCAGTCACAGAACTACAGTAGAGATGTGATAGCCAGGATTATATGTTTAGTTTTGTGACAAAATCATCAAATATTTAATTCGAGTATTAAAATACATTTTCCCTTTTAGAGGCCACAGATAGTTATTTATTTAAAAAATACTATTCAAGGTAAATAGTTCAAGGAAAAGTCACACATGTAGTTGAATGACATTTGCCTTGGTTGATGAAACCATTCTCTATTCTTTTAAAAACAGAAAGTGTATTTTAAAAAATAGCATTTTTATACTTACGTATTTTCTATAGATTTTTCTATGTCAAAAATTTTGATATAGATAGAATAGTGTTTATAGGTACTGATACCGATAGAGTGGTATTTGGTACTGTTACATAAACCCAACGTGTCTACTGTAGCCAGAAAACTGCTTGTCTTAGTTGTTCTCGTGGCCATTTTTATAGAGCATTTTGTCAAAGTCCCCATCTGTTTTGTAGAAACAGGCTTTAATAGAAAATTAACTAACTGTATTTGTAAGGCAATACTTGAGACTCTTAATTTTCTCAGCTCTGACCCACTTCAGAGCCATGGTGTTTACTATCAGCTTTATAATGCAGTTCCTGTTAGAGAATTAATTGTCTGTCTGTCTGTCTGTCTGTCTGTCTGTCTATCTATCTATCTATCTATCTATCTATCTATCTAAAGTGTTTATATGTTATACGTAATGCATATATACATGCGTATAATGCATATGCACCTTTGAAGTCCTTTATCCTTGAAAAGCTATTAAGTGGCCGGCTTTAAGTGTGGCTTCTCTTTCTATTATACTAGCATATCCATTAGATACAATTCATCCTTTTATAAGATCTTTAAAAATACTCATGAATCAGTATGAGTGTCTTTCACCTGCCTATAAAGCTCATAGGGCATAGCAGTTCTGAACTATCTTGCTTTTTCATCAGGACAAACAAGAAAGTATCCAAAGCAGAGCAGGAATTCGTGACTACATGCTGGAGCTGAGGGTCACACTAGCATCTGCCATGCCTCTAAGTAGGCATGTCACCTGAGTCCTCAATTGCCCTTTCTCCAGTTCCTAATTCATTTAGTTGTTAATGTTTCCTAAACACAACACACTGACATTAATCTGCACGGAGAAATTCAGTACTTGAGACAACATTTTAATTGCTTTGTAAGAATCATTTGGTACCTGTTTTGCTGGAATGAAGAATGATAAATGCTCTGATAAAAACCAGAGTAATCGAGGTGTCACAGATCCGAAGGAGAACGGGAGAGAGTCTGCCACATGGGGATGGTGTTCAAATCAGTGGCAGGAAGTGAGGACAAGAGGAAGAAGAACACCATATTCACCCACTGTTAATGAACAGCCATTTGGCTGGCACAGTGGCTCAGCAGGCAAAGATACTTGCCACACAAGCGTGGTGACCTGAGCTTCATTCTAGAATCCATATAAAATGTGGATCGAGAGACCCAACTCTACAGTTAGTTGTCTTCTGGCCTCCACATGTACAATGTGAAATATACACTCTTTTCCCAAACATTTCTTTGCAAACTCTTAAGTTAGAACTGGGAGATGACTCTATCCCAGTTGCTGTTGAAGACATGAGAAATACCGTGAGAGGTGATACGAATGAGACCTCCCTGATGGAGCTAACATCATGGCGGGTGCTGAATGCAGGGGAGGGTTGGCATTTAGGAGCAACTCTGGTAACAGTGTGGGTCTGTTGGAAGGGAAAACCAAGAAGCCTGATGATAAGACAAAGTGATGGGGGCTGGGCAGTAGAGAGTAGAGGGAAGTCTTAAAGACATTTGGAAGTAAAATCAGCTCAAAACTTGACTTGTAAACAGTAACAAATGAGCAAGGAAAATTCTCGACATGCTATGTTATCAAGCAAATGAAAAGCATATTTTCAAGAGAGAGACACTTGGCCTTGTTCTCACTAGTGAAGGTCATAGCAGAGATGCCATGGCTGATATTTGGGATATAAGCAGAGCAGTATATGCAGGCAGGTTGCACACTTCATACCTCTCTCTGCCAAGCTTCCCTTTCAAAATAAGGAAGCTTAGTGGCGTGGAAAGTCTGTGTGGTCTGAGTCTTGAAAAGTCGAGCTTTTCAGGACAAAGCAAGGCTGTTGTTGCTTCTACAGTAAGACACACGCTGACCTTGAATCACACACGTGAGCTACACATCTAGTTGGTGGGTGCAGTGTGTGCTGCTGTGCCTGTGCAGTGTGCCAGTCACCAGGGCCAAGGGTGGGCAGGTGGCAGCTTTCTGCTGCCAAGCGACCCTTGAGCATCACTGGCGGGCACTGGAGTAAATGGTGGGAGGAAGCTGCACCTGCGCTCAGAGTTAGACTTGGAACATGTACCGGGCATTGATATTTATGTTTATTTCTCTTGTTTGTGTGGTATTTCTCACCCGTGTGGGTGAACATCCTATGTGTGGATTGGATTGGCTTGGCAAAGCTCAGTCTGAGAGATCACAGTCATTAAATCAGAATGACAGTTACTTCATCTGTCTTCAGAGATATCTTGGTTACCCCACTTTCTGAGGATGCCTTCCAGGGGTGGTGCTAAATGTCTGCAAGCACCAGCACTTTGAAGGTGGAAGCAGAAGAGCCATGAACTTGAAGCTAGCCTGGACGACATAGACTGTGGCCGCAGGTGCAAACCAGAGGACTTGCAGCACTGAGAAGGGCGGTGAACATAAAGTCCCATCCCTAACTGAGAAGCCATTTGTAACTGATGCCTGCTGGAGAGGGGAGATGTGTTTTCTCCAGATGAGTTTCTGGGTAAATCAGTCACACTCCAGGACAGGCTCACACCCTGGGTACTCACACTCCGGGACAGGCTCACACCCTGGGTACTCACACTCCGGGACAGGCTTATACCCTGAGGACTCACACTCCGGGACAGGCTCACACCCTGGGTACTCACACTCCGGGACAGGCTCACACCCTGGGTACTCACACTCCGGGACAGGCTCACACCCTGGGTACTCACACTCCGGGACAGGCTCACACCCTGGGTACTCACACTCCGGGACAGGCTTATACCCTGAGGACTCAGGCAGCACAAGACTAACTTTGTGGGGTTTGGAGGTGAGTGGATGGGTATTTTTTCTTTATTAATTTGTTATTTGTTTGGTTTGGTTTTTATGCAATCAGTGTTTTGTTTTGGGGAAGGGACAGGGACACAGGAAGAGAGATGAGAGGCACAAGGACATGAAGTTGTGTGGGAAGGGAGAGAACCCGAGGAGCTGGAGGAAGGGCAAACATGATCAAAATACAGTATAAGAAAGAAATGCAAATAAGAAAGAGTACTGACAAAAGGGAGAAGGGAAAAATAATTCCCTTAGAGAAATGATCAGTAATTTGTCCTGAGGATAAAGTATAGTTAATTTCCTTTGCTAACATAGCAAGTACAAATGGATGAACTTTTTTGTGAAGATGAAAAGCTGAATTATTTTATTTTTTAAAGTTTAAATTCTTGGTGGATTTTATTTGCCTACTAGAGGATAAATGAAAGTTGAAGGGAAAATCAAGGCATATACATGACATAAACTTTGTCCTCCTGTGTCACTGAGAGCCAGGCTGCTGTAGCAATGATGCTCTTGCATCAAAGTTTTATTCTATAAATACTGGGATGAAAAACCAGAAGTCGTATTGCCATTTGAGCACTAGTGCCACATCTTCATGGAAACTTTTTCTTTTGTAATTTGTTTTCAAGGTCGGTGTGGCTGTTCAGTTTGATGATACTTTTCTGGAGCGCAATTAGAAAGCTCGCTGGGCAGGCGTAGGACTTGCCCGCGGCTTATTTCCTTCCAGCTTTCAGGAGCCACTCTTTGGAATTAGTGCTGCCTGTGAGAGGAAGTCTTTTTCTAGGGTCTTTGTGGGGGACAGGAAGACTGGAGAGTTTTGTCATGGCTGTTGAAGAACCCTCCGAGCTACAGCAGCCACTGGAGTACCAGGCTGCAGACTTCAGGGCACTTCCCTCACTTCTCTGGCTTTCCCAGTCCCCCATCCAGTTCCCTCTTCCCACTGTCTGCTTCTTTCTGTCCTCCTTACGTGAGTGCCCACCTCTGTGTGGATTGTGTTTCCTTGACCCATTCTGTTTCTGATCCTTACTCTGCACTGATCTCTGCCTACTGTCCTCAGAAAGACATGGCTGGCCTATGGTTTCAGTGTTTGCATGAGCTTAGGCTCACCGTGGTGGTGAGCATGTGGGGAGTCTAGCCTAGTGAAGATGACGAGTAAAGGTAATTAGGCATCCTCTAGGAGGGAGTGACAGCCCCATGAGATTGGCCTGCTAGGACTTTCTCAGTCTTTTGGCTTCCTGTCTTGTCATTTCATCCTCATTAGATGCCAAACTGATACAACTACACTATCTTGGGCCTTTAGCCTTCGACATGGTGAGCTAATAAACCTGTAGTGAATCGGGTACCCACTTTTGAGCATTCTGTTATGGCAGCACAGTGTGCACTAATACAGCATACACTCATACAGGGAGTGATCTTTCTGAGCTCCTGGGACTGTGTGCTGGAAAAGAACACTGTTGAGAAGGACTGTTCCCGACTGTATCATCTGTCTTCCCCGGTTCTTTACCCTCAGCAAATTCTGATCCTCAAAGTCTCTTAGGCCCTTCTTGGATTTCTTGAACTTATACTTGTGCTTTTTATCACAAACTTAGAGTATTAGGGGCATATCTTGGTCTTCCCTTTCATTTCTAACTTTGTATTTCCTGCCTTGAAGTCCTTCAGTCCACCAACCATTCTATTCATGCCTGTCTTGCTAACTGCCTTAACATAGTGTTTAGTAATGACGTTCATGTCAGAAAAATTCAACAAAATCAATAGCAAACCTGCATCATATCACACTACATAGGCAAATGCTATCACATCTGAATCACACAGGATGTTAGCATTATAGCTGCATGTGTCATAACTGTGTTATTCCCTTCCTCCCTCCCTCCCTACCCCCTGACACACGCACACATATGAAAAACCTCAATTAGCCGAGTTTATATGGTATTTTGTATTTTATATGAGAAATAAATGCCAACATATAAGAAACAGCTGAATCATTAAAAAAAAGACTCATTTTCACCTCATTTACGAGTGGTGAGGAGATCGTAAGAGCTACAGGACCAGGAACTCAGCTGAGAAGCTGTGTCTTCTCTGCAGGACAGATAAGCTGCTCCGTGAAACCTCAACAGCATGGCTACCTAAGCACGACCTGAAAACACACACACACACACACACAGGAACAGCAGCTGACATACCAACATTGATGGGGGAGATCTCACAAGGCACCACCACTAGATGAAGAGCTATAGGCACTTAATGGCTGCTAAGAGAGGGAGAATCAGACTTCCCACGGATGAGCCCCTTAACCTGTTTATCCAGTACCAACTGTCATCCCTAAAAGCATACACAAGCAGCGGTAAGTGGACTGCACACTGTATGTACGTAGATAAGGTTATGTGGAGGGAGACAGTGGGAGACAGGAGCAGGGTAGGACTTTAAGGGACAGAAGATTACGAGAGGATATTATGTGCATCTACCAAATGTCATAGTAAAAGTCATTTGTACAATTAGTAAATGAAGATGTAAAGGCTTTGTATGTGCCTTGTGTCCTGTTGGTGGAGAGTTCAAGTCAATCTCTTAGAAAGACACTGTTTTTAATAACCTAGTTCATTATGTTAGATAAGCATTTGAGAAGGGTGGTTTTGAGTGATGTTGTAAAGCATCAGGGCCTGTTCTGCTTGGGTGTGAAGTACCTGCCTCTTAGAAACAGTGTCTGCCTGTTAGGAAACGGTTCAGTCTCAAGTCTGAGTACTTCAACCACTGTCTCTGTTCTCATCCTGCTGGGACCCACCAGCCGGACCCAGAGTCTGGAAAATGCCCTTTGTCCTAGGCAGTCTATAGAGTTAGGAGGCTGGATTGGAGAAAGTCAGTGCACTTAAGCCCTGAGAGATCACCTGTCAGCCTGCATCTCTGCAGTCTAGATCATAATCTAGACTCTTAATAATTGTGTTCTTAGGTAGCTTCACATTTTCTCTTAGATTTTGAAAGCCTGTAAGTTGTTTGTCTCGTCCTCTATGGAAAACTAGATTAAGCTACACATGATTTCTTAATTCTTCTTAAAATTGATCCTGTCCCTAATGAGAGCTCCAGGCAACTTTGTTTTAACAGGATGCGTTTCTCATCTGAAGTGAAAATAGCATCTGACAGCACTCCCTGATGGCCTCAGAGTACTCTGTCTCTTGGAATTCTCCTTGGCTCACTTTTTCCTCCGCGAATTTGGTTTTAAACTTCCTCTGTTCCATCTCCTTTATTCTAAACTTGTCAGTTTTTCTTGCTAGAAAACAAACAATAACAACAACAAAAACCCAATATCGTCTTTGCTTTCATCAGACCTTTAAAGTTAAACCAATCTTTTGTTCATCCCCAATATGCTATGCTGTGCTTCCTTAGGAAGGCTCTTTTAAAATAGATGTGTGAGTGATTTCAAATCAAAATATGTTTGTTACAGAAGGGCCTCTTTTGTAAGATAAGTGATGGCAGATATAGCTGTGCTCAGAATCTGAATTTAACTAAAAACAAACAACAACAACAACAACAACAACAAACCCTGGAATTTTCGATTACGTCTGCATTTCTTACCTCTGCCTTACTTTTTCACTTTAGTCTTACCTGTGAAGCCACATGTGCTGGGGAGCGTAACCCAGCAACTTGACATATGCTAGTCTTGCGTGGGAAGAGTCTTAGTCATGGGTTATCTGCATCAGGCTGCTTGGTGGGGGTTACCTTGTTCGTTCATTGATGTCAGAAGACCTAGCCAGGTGTGGACTGCACCAGTCTCTCGTTTTAATTTTCCATGAAAGGAACATAAATATACCACATGGTTCAGTTTTATCTCTGAATTAATTTCATTTTCAGGTAATTTATGGCATCAGATATTAAATTTGTGTTTGAAGTCTTTGAAATGACTGTTGGTATATGTTAGTCTCCTGCTGTTGTTATCTGTAATTAGTTGCAGGTTCATTGTTACACAGCTTTAATGGCCGTGGGAAAGCATTGGGATGTAAGCTCAAAGTTGCTGGTACCACTTACAAAATTTGTGACTTCATTTTTTTATTTATTGTCATTCATTTTAAATTTATTTATTTTTCATTTTTCTCTAATTAAGGAAAACGTGTCATGGAGGTAGACAGAGTCCTGGGTTCTGTGACAGCTTGACATTTACACAGATTTTTTTTTCAGATGAATGTTAATTGAAGGTGATATAATATTTGGTTTAAGACAGTCGGAAGAAAACAGTCCTTTAACAAAGTCTTGCTGTTACATGATGCCCCTTTTACAACTGTGATTTTCTTGTGTTCTGTCAACTATAAAGTGAGATTCCATGGAGGGAATACCAGGAATTCTGGACTGTGCTCATTTCCATTGTGGCAGGAAGGTTAGCCTTTTGAAAGCGGGTACAAATGAACCTTTCTCCAGAGTTCTGTTTCCCTTCATCTGAGGTTATCTCTTAATCCCAGCATTTTTCTGTGCTTGCTAAATGGCTCAATATATATTTTATTTATTTGGGTGTGTCAGAGGCAAAAGACAGGATGGCGTTGCTAATAGATGCTCAGAATCGGCTCTTTACTCTCATGTAACTTCGTTACAGAATAGGGAAGTTAACTGAAGGTAAGCCGTTGCCTCTCTATGCTGGTCTAGAGCCACTTAGCTCAGTTTTCCTGTTGGATTCACGGCAGTGCTAGTGCTGCTGTGTCTGTGTAAATAGAGGATGTGAAAATACGTCTGAAGAGTGTATTTGATTGCTTCATGACTCCATAATCAGATTACTAGAGTCATAGTTACAGGTTTGTTTGTTTTTTAAGATCCTGCAATATGAAATGCTGACAGTAAGCATCAAAGTCAAAATACCAGATTCTGTTCTCATCTTGTTGTCAAATCAATGTTATTAAAAGCCACGGGTGGCAGGTCAGAAAGCTCACTCGCTATCACTTGCCATCTGTGTTTTAATGCTGAGCTGCACCACTTCTGGATAATCTCAGCATCGTTGTGCTGTCTGGGCTGCAGGAGCACAGCACGCTACGTGATTATTTATTGAGTTTCTTCTTGGAATGGAGATTATGAGAAGGCCAACAGCTATGGCCGCAGTGGCTTAGAAGAAACTTAACGTGTCTCTTCTCTTCTCTTCTCTTCTCTTCTCTTCTCTTCTCTTCTCTTCTCTTCTCTTCTCTTCTCTTCTCTTCTCTTCTCTTCTCTTCTCTTCTTTCTTCCTTTCTTTTTTTTTCCCCATTCATTCTAGATTTTGGATTTGGTAAAGGGGAATCATTACCAAGTAGCCTGTCAGAAGTACTTCGAGATGACACATAATGTAAGTAAATTATTTAACGTTATAGATTGCTTGTGTGTGGCTTGTTGCTCTGTGTTTTGTTTGGTGCTTTTATCATGGCATGGCGTTAACTTACTTACAAGGTTTATAAAAGGGCCAAACAACTAAGATGGACCATACCAGAAAACCAGAAATACTATGTGGAAGATGTGTCATAAGACGATCTGACCACACTAGAGCTGTACTCACCGCTCCACATCCAGGTTCAAGGTTTTTAAGGTATTTTGTGAAGAGACAGATTGGAAAACCTTTAGGCTTTATGTGCCACAACATTGCAAAAGCTATCATAGAAAATATATGTCATAGCTATGAACATATAGAACTTTGTCCTTAACAGCAGTTTTCAGTCTGTGGGTCATGACCCCTGTGGGGTTGAATGGCCCTTTCACAGAGGTTGCCTAAGACAATTGAAACACACAGTTATTTATGTTTCATAACAGTAGCAAAATTATAAAGTAGCAATGAAAATAATTTTATGGTTGGAGGCCACCACAACATGAGGAACTGAATTAACAGGTCATGGCATTAGGAAGGTTAAGAACCACTGATCTATAAAGAGGGCCAGAGCTGACTCAGAGGTCTTAGTCTGCCAATTCTTCACGGTTAGATCTGGAACCTTAGCTATTCCGGTCCAGAAGAACCAATGGCACTCTTCTCAAAGAAAGTCTGATATATTTGTGGCTGCTGCTTAATAGTCATCTGATCTGCTTCCCTGGTCTCCTGTGTTTGTACGTACAACCATGTAGCTGCAAAGGAGTCAAGAAACAGGATGATGATCTTGCCTGCCTCCTTAGTACTGAAAGTCCTGAAGGGTAAGGTAGATGAGCACTGAGCGCTTCTGGCGGACACAGTGGGGCTTGAAATCTGGAAAGCAAGAAGCACAGGCTCGAGAGGCCGGCAAGTGGTACACTGGAGAATGTATGCCCTGCTACAGGCATTCACGTGGACAAAATTCACAGCTCTATGCAAGCCAAAGAAAACATGTCTAGCACAAATTCAGCCCGCTGGGTCCCTCATTCACAGCCACTAATTTGGACATGGATTCCACATGGATTCCGAACCCAGACCACACATCTAAGTGTACCGTAGGCTTTGGAGGTCCATGCACCTCCTGAAATAGCTTGTCACTGAATCCTTATGTGCACTGTTGTGGAGAGTGGTGTCCTGAGCCCCTCCCCGCCCCCAGAAAGGTGCTGTTTTTGTTGAACCCATTATCAGATACTGTGCTAGATTTTATATTCACGTTTTCTATTAAGCTGTCAAAAGATTTTTAAAAAATTCTCTTATATAAATTGCTGAATTTATAAGTGTTCATAGGAAAATTGTCTTATCAATAATCTAAATGATAAATAATATGAGTCTACGTTTGTGGAACCCTTAATCCATACTACGCATATCACTAAGTTCTTTGAGCCCTACAGCCAGGCACTAATGTAACACATTAATGAACACAGCATAGAGAAGCAGAACAGCTTGGGGAAGTTCTTGTTGGAATGGAACATGGATTTGAACCTGTGCTATCTAAGTCAGTAAAGGTCTGATTGCCTAGCCATGCTCTATATCTGGTCCTAGAGTTGAAGGAAATCTTGAGTTGAAGGTTATTCCTGACAGGAATATGCTAAACACTGAGGCACATTCAAGGGTAGCAGATCTAACTCATATACTATGGCTTATGTATGGGGAACTGTGATTCCAAATGACTCACTCCACCTGTCTCCATTGACCAAAGGAACAGGTAGCGCTAGAGATTGGCCCGCTGTGAATCCTGTCTTCTACATTTAATAGGAAAATATTACCCTTGGTGAAAAACACCATATTTTTATAAAATTTGAAGTATTTATTGTAAGCAATAACAAGGTTTCTCCAGCTTGGTCATGACAGGACCCACATAGCATCCTGTGTCTGGGCTTCTCAGCACCAGCCTTTAATGCCCTGCTCCCTGAGCATTTGTGTGGCAGGTCCTGGGAAGATGGGAACAAATGTGTATTTACCTAAACAGGGACCAACCACAGACCAAGGTGTAGATACTGTCGAAGTCCAACTTGGTGAACCAGTGAGTTTTATTGGGATTACCCAGGAATATGGGTGAAGGTTACTTACAAAAGCAGAAATTACTCAAAGAACAGCATCAGCAAACTCCACCCCAAGCGTGAATAAAAACTTAGGAAATCTGGAGCATACTGCACAACATACTGCAGGCAGCTCAGCAGTTATGAGTGTCCTTCCCAGGTGACACATTTGGTCAGCTTAGCTTCCTGCTTCTTCCAGAGATCTCAGCTTCTCTGAGAGTTTCTGAGCAGTGCTAATAGCCTGTATGTGACTAGAGAGGAAGAGAACCCAGTGAGTCTGCCCAATCTCAGGAATTTCCTGACGCTTATTGAATCATTTACTTCCTGAGTTTAAGAAGCTTCCCTGCAGGGTGGCATAGTTCATCCCTTTTAACATGTGTGCCTCAAGGAGCTTTCCCTTAGAACATCCGGTCATGTGTCATACAACCCCCCCCCCCCACACACACACATTTTTGCATCCTTTTTCTCACAGGTTTCCCTCCCAAATGGAATATTTTAATCTCAGAGGAGACTGCTACATGTTAGAACCTAGTGTCTTGCTTAGCTTGCTTAGCTTGAGACTTTTAACTTCATATATGCTCTCAATCATTTGTGAACCTTTTAAGTAAAAAGCCTCCAAACTTTCAGATTTGAGATCCTCTCTTTAATTTTTAAGAATAAGTTAGGCTTAAAATTGAGTTATACTAAATTATCCCCTCCTTTTCTGTGTTTTGTTTTGTTACTACAGCTTGGACAGGCCTCAGTTGTTATGTAGCCCAAGCATGACCTTGAGTTCCTCATCCCCTGTCTCTGTCTTATGAGTACTGGGGTAATAAAGCAAGCACTGTACTGAGTGAGTCATACCCCAGCTCACCGAGTTCTTAAACATGTCCAGTGCAACAAGGGCTACTACAATTGCCTGTTTCAAAATCTGCCCTAGTTTACTGAAGATGTGCATGGAAATCCTTTCAGATCTAGAAATAGGGTAGCTTAGACCATGTGTAAACCAATGAAACAAGAAGGTTGTGGGGATTCTCTAGATCTATTACTCTAGAGCTTTAAATGCAGATACCTCCATTTATTATCTTTAGAGTGTAAAAATAGAATCTTTTTTATTACTCACTTCCTGCTATCCCATCTCCCTCCCCTGTAAACCTCTGGGTTCATTTTCCCCAGGTCTCTGTGATGAAATTCACTTAAGTGCAAGTTTTGAAAATGAACTCCTTAATTGGTACCATTTGCAGCAGCCCTGTGATAGCTCCATATGGCTCTGTGGTAACGCCAGCTGCCTCATTACAAGCTGTCATCACAAAACCTCTTGATTAAAACCCAGATATCCCATAGGTAGACAGCATTGCTCCCACTCTTCCCTTCTGCATTAGCCAGGGCACACGTACGAGGCCCATAAATGTGGAGGTCATCCTGTGGAATATGTTGATTCCTCCAGTGGCTGTCAAAAGCTGACCTCATGAGAGCTGTCTGCCTCGGTGGTTTTTAGTTTTGTATTTCATGTGCAATGGTGTTTTGCTGATATGCGTGTCTGTGTGAGGGTCTCTGAAACTGGAGTTGTGGATGGTTGTGAGCTGCCATGTGGGTGCTGGGAATTGAACCTGGGTCCTCTGGAAGAGCAGCCTGTGCTCTTACCACTGAACTGTCTCTCCAGCCCCTAAGGCGTGGTGGTGTTCAAGACAGTTGCATGTTGCTGCCTCATATCATTTGCATTCCTGTAAGCTTTGTAAGTGGAAACACCAGGCCTTATATAGGTTAATCTCTGAGTCTTAACTTAAAATGGCTTCTTTAGAGATTGATCCCTTTGAATACTGACTGGAGGTATATTTTCCAAACTGTAGAGCACAGCTTCTTCACCATCATATAAATTGCTACAGAAGTCTTGTGAAAACCTATCACGTTTTCTTAAAGCCACACCACCATCTCGCATTTAGAACCCCATCGTAGCTTCCTAAGACATTTCTCAGAGTCTACACATGCCTCATTCCATTTCTTCCTTCTTCACACAGCAGGGAGTGATATTTACACTAATGGAATTTGATTATTTCATTAACCTGCTTTGAAGACCTTTCTGTGGATTTCCATTTCTCTGAAGATGAAATTTGACGTTTATAATGGGTTTTATTAAACACTGTCCTGGTTCTTACTAGTTCTGTGACCCCTCCAGGTTAATCAGTTACATGCTTTATATCTGAGACCACTTCCCCCTAAAGGCCCATGTCCAGCCCACAGTAGGGCCTTTAGGGGTGGGATCTAGTGGAAGGAAGTTAGGTCATGGAGATGATGCTCTGGGATGTTGGCCGTTGCTCTCCACGTTCCCAATGTATGATCTACTGCCTCAGCGCAGGCAGCAACGGACAAGGGACCATGTATAGAAATCCCAGAACTCTGAGCAGCAATAACCTTTCCCCCTTTACAGATTGTTTGAGTATTTTATCACAGCAACACAAGGTGCATAAAGATGAAAAGGCACCACAGTGTGTCTCTCTCCCGATACCAAAACATAATTCAGAATCATCTACAAAGAAACCATCACCGACTGTAGCCGTCAGTGAGGAAGGGGAAGCAGAAGCAGCAGGGGATTTGTAAGTACGATAGTGATGTGTTTCCACATCATGGCTCAGGGGTTCCCAAGAACGGAGGGAATCAAACAGAGTTTTATTTGTATTTTTTGGTGAGTAATAAAGAAAATAGCAATTGCAAAAAGAGGAATTTGGATAGTGTCCTTTCCACAGGTTGACTTTAAAGAGTGCTTACTATCATTTTGGTGTGATTTCCATTTGTCCCCTTTCCATAACAAGCACACCAAGTTTATTTTTCTGAGCAAGAGAAAAGAAGACTATATGGACCCGTATTCTTCAATACAAAAGGGAGACAGGGTTCACCCAGAAGTGCAGTAGAGTCAGAAGAACATTCATCACACCAACAAGCAGCTTCCAGGCCACAGGTTTAGCAAACTGAGTTAGGGCTGTGTGTGGTTGAGAGAGAAAGCCAGAAACACTACCAAAACCATGGCAGCAGCTGGTCTCAAGCCCCTGGGCCCTGCTGCAAATAGTTAGTAAAGATATTAAAGTGGAAATTCATAAAAGCACAGGACTTAAATATATTTTAAAGTTAAGGCACTTAACTCTCTTCCTTTGTCAGCCCTTTGATGTAGAAAGCAAGGAACTGTTGAGGATAGTGTTGTGGTTCAATTCATTCCATCTCTCTCATACCTGGAATATGCAAGCAGCAGTTTCTAGGTTGGGTTTCTTTAAAGTGGGAAGAAAAGGTGCAACAGTGACTTCTTTCTTCTGGGAACTCTACTGCATTTTAATTGATTTATCTTTCTTGACTTTTAAAACATGTGACTTGGATTCCATAGAACCACAACTCTTAAACTTTATATTCCATTAGTTTACCCCATAACAGCCCAATGTCATAGCACTGTTATTACATCCATTTCACAGATGAGAGAGTGAGTCTTAGAAAGGTTATTGTGAGAGGCAGGCGGATTTCTGAGTTCAAGACCAGCCTGGTCTACAAAGTGAGTTCCAGGACAGCCAGCACTATACAGAGAAACCCTGTCTCGAAAAACAAAAACAACAAAAAACAAAAAACAAAAACAAAAATGAAAGGTTATTGTGTTTTGTCTTGCTCACCGTGAATTCTGAGACTTCAGTTTAGTTCCGTTATCATCTGCAGTTATGGCTGTATTGAATACTTTAACAGCTTAAAGGAAAGTGTTGAAAAATCCCTATTACAAAAAGAAAGAAAATCCCCCTTATATTACTATTTTGCCAGGTATTAGATTACTTTTGTAAGATTTTTCTTTTGTATAGGCTTTGTAAAAATAATCTTTAATGGGGTCTGGAGAGACAGCTCAGTGGTTAAGAGCACTCTGGTGATTCTTGAAGAGACCCATGTTTGGTCCGCAGCACAACTGTCTGTAACTCCAGTTCTGGGGAATCCGGGATCCTTTTCTGGGGACATTTACATACATGCAAGCCAAACACTTGTGCGTATACATAAAAGAAATAAATAAAGCTTTTAAAAATAATATTTAAAGCCAAGTTTTATAAAACTTTGCCAGTTTATTTGACTTTGCATAAAGCCTTTTAATATCAGAAATATAAGTGCTCTAGTCAAAAGGCCTCAGTTCCATATGTTTTGTTTAATTCCATCACTGTGTGGTACTGTGTATAGTAGGACATTTTCAATGTGTTGTGTGTTGTGCACCCCTCCCCCATTCTTACCCTCTTGTTAGGCTTTGTTCCTACAGTTTCATACCATAAACACATACACGATTTTAATGTGTGTGTAAAGTCTGGGAACCACAAACAAGGGAAAAGAGAATGTTCGTCTTTCTCAGACTGCCATAAATTGCTTACTAGAATTATCTCCAGTTTCCATTTTTCTGCAAACAACATAACTTCATGATGCACACAAATATTCCATTGTGTGTATGTACCACGTTTCCTTTTATCCATTCCTTGGTTGCCGGATGGCTAGGCTGGTTCATAACTTACCTATTGTGAATAGGGCTACAGTAAACAGTGATGTACAGATATTTCTAAGATACATTGACCTCGGTAAATACCCATGAGTGGTGTAGCTGGAGATACGTTTTCATTAATATAAATCCAGTTACTAGCTTGATAGCTGAGTAAGCTATTTACTCTCTGTAGAAATTAGTTTGCCAATCTATACATCGAGAGGGTTCAGTTTAAAGGAACTGTAGTGTCCTCCTGGTCTCTGATTTCTGTTCATAAAATGTGACACCTTGTGATTGAAATGTTTGAACTTCTTATGAAACACATCAGCTCTTTCAGGAGCTGAATGAAATCAGATATAATAAAGAAGTTTATTGTTAATAAAATTATAAATTTATCGAGGAAACAGAAGTTAAGCAGCCTCCTCGTTAAAAAGATAAAGATTGTTTCTTGGTGATCTGGGTAAAACTATATATATCTATATCTTAAAACTGTCTATAAAGAGCCCCTCACTTCACACCATAACCTAACTAAAACGACTGACCCGCCGTTTCTTTAGCTGCTAAAGAAGCCTGGAGCTTCTCGCCAGGAGGCGCCCTTTCTCTGTCATCCTCTACTGACTGAGGGTGGCCAGTCTGAGCTCTTTCTCCCTCCCCGTCCACATTAACCCACCGGACATTCTGTGTAGATCTGATCACACCCACTCCTCCTTAGGGACTCTTACAGTTCCAACTCCCTTAGGCCTAGAAAGTTATATCAAACACCCTGACTTTCCAGGACCTCTGAGGTGTTGTCCCCGCCAGTCTGTCTAACCTAGCATGGCTTCTATCATGAGTTTTTACACCAGGCCATGGAAGTAAGGCACTTGCTCCCCAGGCATCCCCTCCTCGGCTTCTGCAGCCTCTGCACCACCTGCCTCCCCCTCCAGGCTTTCGCCTTCTCCCTCTCCCTCTCCCTTTCTGTCTACCCAGCCCTAGCTCAAACAGCCTTGCTCACAAAACCTTCTCCCCTCCACCTTGCAAGAGTGACAGGCATTTATCTGTGGCTCCTACAATTCTCATTTCTGAAAATGACTTTTTAGCTAGGAATTACAAGGCTGTGGTTTTCTTTAGCTTTAGTTTTAGTCCAGTGCATTCTCATGTTCTGAAAAACTACTGCTTATAACACAGCCATGTATATAATAAGCCATGTCTATAGTAAGATGTGAAGTATATGACTGACTGTTCTGGGCTCAACTCAGTAAATATTCATTAGATACCTGCTATGTACAAGTGAGTTCAAGACAAAGAGTGGGGTGTTAAAAGCTGAAACATGGGGCCACAGACCTGTGGTCTCAGCTAGTCAGGAGACTAAAACAGGAGAATTACAAATTCAAGGCCAGCAAGGCTCACATAACCAAAGAATAGATACAAACACCGTCTTTAACAAATAAGTAAATAAATACATAGATAAGACATAGTATAATGGTTTCTGGTCTAAAAATAGCAAATGAAAATCCCACATTTATAACCAAGCAAAGCTGGAGCCTGGTGGTGGCTGTTGTCACCTGTAACTGCAGACAGGAATGTCGGGGTTCACTTCAGGTTGTGTGTCACATAGCAGCAGTCCAACCCATTAACTGAGCTGAAGAAAGTGACTCGAGGGTCACATTTTAGGTAGAAGTCTCTGTTATATTATGCCACACACTGAATATAAAAGCCTTCTCAGTTTTCAGGAGTAAATGTTGTATATGTTTGCAATCCTTTCTTTCACCTTGGCTCAAGGACAGTCATACAGATCGTAGCTCCATCCTTGGGCAAGATCCTTCTCAGTTGTGTTACCTAAAAACCCTGAAGACCATTGGCACTTTAGCTGAGTGCATGGAGTAGAATGTGGTTATGTCACCTGGCACACAGTGGGTGGGCAGTAAAAACTTGCTGATAATAAGATGTTTTTGTTCATCATTGGTAAATTTTAGGATCAGAATCAGAATAATACTGTTTGCCCCTCAATTCTTTTGATTGCTAAAGGCACAGAGTAATGAGAAGAAATACGAGCTAATCCTCAAGGTTCAGTGTTTGAGGAAGAGAAATAGCATAAGCTCCTAGGTTCCCACTAGGTTTAAAGAGATTTTTCTACACCAGGATGGATTACAGGATGCCCCCAGTTAACATGAAGAGGTTCCATTAAGTAGGATTGCTTGTTCAGCCTGTTCATTATACCAAACGAGATTCCGTATGCCAGACTTAAGCTTTGAAATACACTGGTGTCAGGGACCAGAATCAAAATAGTCAAAGTGATTTTAATAGCACTTCAAAAAAGCTTGCCCCGAGATGTGCTAAGCCTCTTGCTAAGGCCCAGGGATGCAGTACTGTGTGCACCACCAATGACCATTGTAACACAGAGACTTGCCCAGGTATGTTTCCCAGACGCTTACTGTCGGGCGGGGAGCCAGAGCCCAGGTGGTACACATGCTAGGGAAGGGCCCCACCACTGAGCTGCACTTCCAGCCAGCCTTGTGCAATGTTATATTTTATTCTGCGTATTCATCAGCAGACACTGGAATTGAGGGTGCACAGGATGCGGAGGGCTGAGTGGCATCCACAATGTTGCAGCTCAATTACTGTGAGCAGAGGTGGGAAGCAGTGCATTTGATGCATGTTTGAGTTGTGTTGAGTCATCTATTGTGTTGAGTAGGTAGTGATAGGAATCAGAGCCAGCTGCAGAGGTGTGGCCTGAGCATACACAGGTACTAGCCATGATGCTGTGGGATCTTCAGCAGAAGCTCCGCTGCGTGGGGTAAGGAGTAGGAGCAGCTGAGCTCACAGGTCTTCAGCTGTAAGATGGGGTGGGAACAGCACTGAAAGCTGTATTTCTATCTCTGCTGTGTGCTAACATTGGTACAAATTTGCTTCCTTGGGCAGGTGGACGATTGTGGCTTTTCTTTGAATCATCCGAATCAGTTCTTTTTTGAGAGCCAGCGCATCCTAACTGGTGGCAAAGATATCAAGAAGGAAATCAGCCAGCCAGAAACACCTCAGCACAAACCTAGCACCCAGAAGACCAGGGATGCTCCATCTGCACTGGCCTCCCTAGACTCCTCCCTGGAAATGGACCTGGAGGGGCTGGAAGAGTACTTTTAGTAAATGATGTGGCCACTGTAGTATCTCCTTTCCCCCAGCGGATGCATTCCTGTTTGAAAGATTTACAAAGGCAAACCCGTGCACGCACACACATTTGCTGGGAAGCAGGCTTGCTTCCACCTTACTTTTGACAGAATGGAAAAGGAAGCATTCCTATTGAAAGCGTTCATTGAATAGTTTGCTTTGAATCCTGTTCCAACAAATTTAAAGCAGTGCTCAGGGACTAAAATCCTCAAGCAGCAATACAACTAAAACTAACTTTTAAAGTTTTGAATAATGTTGGCCAAGTCCTCTTTTGGATTGTTTTTGCTAATAAACAACATGTATATGACTATATCTGTGCAAGTGGGAGTCTTATTTCACAGTGGATCAGGCATTATTTCTTTATTTGAAATAAATGCTCATCGCTGTCAATCAATATGGGGGCAGAGGGAGCCCTGAGAGAGTGTGTACTGTTGACATGGGCAAGGCCTTGCTAGGACACCAAGGCCTGAGACTCGTGGGATGGGCAAAGCCTTTCTATTATCTGGGTGGGAATGCTGACAGTGTTTTGCAAAACCAACCAACCAACCAACCAACCAACCAACCAACCGCAGCTTCCTCCTCCCAGTGCCTGCAGCCTAGCACTGCTACCCCACGGAGACGGCCTTCTGAGATTAGCTCAGCTGTCTCCTCGCTGGTTGCAGCCGCTGCTGGTCACTTCATCAGAGCAAGCACGGCCTATGCAGTCCCCTGTCTGCTGCAGATGTGTCTGTGCTCTGTCCTGTCTTCATTCCACCCTTGTCCCAGTCTAATGAAGATTAGACACTTCTCCTTTTTTTTCGTTGTTGATTACCAGCAAGGAGAAGTTCTTGTCCCCGTGAGTGGCAGCAGACTCCCTGAAATGAACAGTGACTTGAGAAGCAGACACTGTAGCTGTTCATTTAAGAGACAGGCTGTTAGGCGATGGTGCTCTCCATCTCTGTCATTCTCCTCCTGCTTCTTACTGAAGAAAGGAGGTTTGGTAATTCTGAAGCATGAATTACCAAATACTTTGGCGACTCGTGTTCCTTTCAGGACAAGCAGTGGTGCTTAGCCAACACTGTGAATGGCTGCAGAGCTGCAGGACCAGTTTCTGGTCTTACCTCTGGCAAGGAGGAAAGATGGGCCCGGCCAGACAGCGAATGTGGGCAGAGTTCAGCAAAGCCATCTTCTAACTGTGGATTCCTCCACCCCATCTCCACTCTCCCAGAGGAGCTGAGACTGTAGAGAACAGAATGCTTTGGATGGAGAGAATGATGTTAGTCCGTTTCAGTCTTCTTCCGGTAAGGGTGCACTTGTTCTTTAACCACGTGAACCAAAATCTAAATCAAAAGGACACTGTGGTTAGAAAAGGGGACTGTTGAGAGCGATACGGTTTCAGTCTTACGATGTGTCAAAGGTTTCTTAGAATATTTAGTCACACAATTAAATGAGAGGCCATCTGAGCAATTGATTGGTTTTGTGAATGTTACTTCCTACTTCAGAAATCAGCCTTACTTTACTGTAAATGACTGCTCTTCCATGGAAGCCTCTGCTGCTCCATCATCCTTAGACTTTTCAACAGGAATCGGATTGGAGTCTATCATTGTAAACTCCATTGTCTGTCTGTCTGTCTCTCTCTTTTTCTTTCTCTCTCTCCTCTCTCCTTCTCTTTCTCCTTCTCACTCCTCTCTCTCTTCTCTCTCTGTCTCTTTCCTTTCTGTCTCCTCTCTGTCTCTGTCTCTCTTTCTCTCTTTTTCTTCTTTCTCTGTCTCTGTCTCTCTCTGTCTCTCTTCCCTCCCTCCCTTGCTTCTCTCTCTCTTTCTTTCCTTTCCTTTCCTTCCCCTTCCCCTTCTTCCCCTTCCCCTTCCCCTTCTTCCCCTTCCCCTTCCCCTTCTTCCCCTTCTTCCCCTTCTTCCCCTTCTTCCCCTTCTTCCCCTTCCCCTTCTTCCCCTTCCCCTTCTTCCCCTTCCCCTTCTTCCCCTTCCCCTTCTTCCCCTTCCCCTTCTTCCCCTTCCCCTTCCCCTTCCCCTTCTTCCCCTTCCCCTTCCCCTTCCCCTTCTTCCCCTTCCCCTTCCCCTTCCCCTTCCCCTTCCCCTTCCCCTTCCCCTTCCCCTTCCCCTTCCCCTTCCCCTTCCCCTTCCCCTTCCCCTTCCCCTTCCCCCTCCCCTTCCCCTTCCCCTTCCCCTTCCCCTTCCCCTTCTTCCCCTTCCCCTTCCCCTTCCCCTTCCCCTTCCCCTTCCCCTTCCCCTTCCCCTTCCCCTTCCCCTTCCCCTTCCCCTTCCCCTTCCCCTTCCCCTTCCCCTTCCCCTTCCCCTTCCCCTTCCCCTTCCCCTTCCCCTTCCCCTTCCCCTCTGCTGCTCCATCATCCTTAGACTTTTCAACAGGAATCGGATTGGAGTCTATCATTGTAAACTCCATTGTCTGTCTGTCTGTCTCTCTCTTTTTCTTTCTCTCTCTCCTCTCTCCTTCTCTTTCTCCTTCTCACTCCTCTCTCTCTTCTCTCTCTGTCTCTTTCCTTTCTGTCTCCTCTCTGTCTCTGTCTCTCTTTCTCTCTTTTTCTTCTTTCTCTGTCTCTCTGTCTCTCTCTGTCTCTCTTCCCTCCCTCCCTTGCTTCTCTCTCTCTTTCTTTCCTTTCCTTTCCTTCCCCTTCCCCTTCTTCCCCTTCCCCTTCCCCTTCTTCCCCTTCCCCTTCCCCTTCTTCCCCTTCTTCCCCTTCTTCCCCTTCTTCCCCTTCTTCCCCTTCCCCTTCTTCCCCTTCCCCTTCTTCCCCTTCCCCTTCTTCCCCTTCCCCTTCTTCCCCTTCCCCTTCTTCCCCTTCCCCTTCCCCTTCCCCTTCCCCTTCCCCTTCTTCCCCTTCCCCTTCTTCCCCTTCCCCTTCCCCTTCCCCTTCTTCCCCTTCCCCTTCCCCTTCCCCTTCCCCTTCCCCTTCCCCTTCCCCTTCCCCTTCCCCTTCTCCTTCTCCTTCTTCCCCTTCCCCTTCATCTATCTTTCTTTCTTTCTTTCTTTCTTTCTTTCTTTCTTTCTTTCTTTCTTTCTTTCTTTCTTTCTTTCTTTCTTTCTTTCTTTCTTTCTTCCTTCCTTCCTTCCTTCCTTCCTTCCTTCCTTCCTTCCTTCCTTCCTTCCTTCCTTCCTCTTTCTTTCATAATATTATGAACAAGCACTCCCTGAAGTTCTTTTTAACCACAGGATTAAGGTAGCTTTACAAGGTTGAGCATCTCGATGTAGACCTGTAGTAAATAGACTAAGGGAATATTGGACACAGTCTCATCATGTGTGAGAAGTCTTAAGGTCTCCGTAGGTGGCAATGCTGTGCAGGGCCATCTTTTGCTGCTGCCTCATGTCCTCATTTCATGAAGCAGAAGGACAGAGGCCATGGACAGACTAGAAGATACGTTTTAGTGTCTTTCTGAATGTCTTACATATCTCTAGTCAAACTCAAGAATAACACTAGTTTACGTCTTAGTTGCAAGTTCAGTATCCTAGTAATAGGGTTTGATCTCCTGGTGTCTGTTATTCAGCGAAACGTGTAAAACTTTGTAGAGTCTGCAGACTGGAGGATAGAAGTTAGACTCAAACAGAGACAGAAGTGAACACTTCCCTGGTGCTTTGGGAGGTTTGGAAAAGCAATCCATTTGTTTCACATGTGCTTCACGGGTCTCAGCAGTTTTGACTTGTTTTCTTGAAGGCAGAATGTTTGAGTTTGGATGGTGTAGGAGGAACCCAAAAGAGAAACCAAAAGATGGTGGCCTCTTCAAAAAGTAGCTAGGGTGAAAGAATGAGTAGAACAGATTATCACCGTGGACACTGAGCCTGTGTGATTCCCGTGTCACTCTCAAGAAAAATCAAGGTGGGCGATAGCTGTCAAAGCGATGGCATTGTTAGGGGGATGCCTCTGGGCTGCTTTTCTGTTGCTCTGTCCTTCTCATCCTGCCCATAGGATGCGAAGCTCTTAGCTGTTGTGCACATAAAAGAACACTAGATGTGTAAGGAAACTTTTTAGGACTTGTAATATTATTGAGTCCTAAATTGAGATAGAACAGTTACAGGTCTTAAACATCGGGAGTAGAATAAAGCTTGGGGAAGATCTTTAATTAATACTGACTCGTAGTGAACGGAGAGATCTCTCTCAAATCACAGAAGGATGTTTCACTTGCTATACCACGCTTCATCACTGATGCTCACAGCTACACGAAAATTCCTCTCATTCTATGCCAAGAAGGAAACGTAGGGTTTTCACTTAGAAAATGTGAAATGAGACAACTCTCAAGTTCTAATCTGGTTAGTGCAGTTTGCAGATGTAATCAAGATCTTCCACGGGCATCGGCTTGACATTAAATGTAAGTGCCCACCAAAGTGGGAGTTTGACAGCTATTCTGCTGGTGACACCATCTGAGGACATCTTTAGAGCTGGAAGGGAGAAAACATTGAGAAACCTCACACCTTGTAACTACTTCCATTTGTTAACTTCTTTCCTAATAGTGATGGGGAAGGGGAGGAGACGGTGGGCAGGCTGGTAGATCCTGAGTAATAAATATCCTAGCTGACAAACGAGATGGGGAAGTTATGCCGGGACACACGTTTTCAGCACACGTAACGTGGAATGGAGGCTGCGTTTTCAGCAGGTCTGACTTGAAAGGTTTGGTTATACTGCTCCTTCAAAATAGGCATGACTTAGGAGTTGGACCCCACGCCCACCCTGGTACCCCACCCCCGTGGTACATCATTGGCTCAGCGTGATTCTCACATGGTTGCTGACTTACATTCAGGTAATCAGTGTTTACCCAAAGCATCTGGCTGCCATCTCCATGCTGAGTCCTTCTCTGACAGGTCTTTGCCCGCATGTAAACCTTCTTACCATAATTGGCATGGTAGACAATTAGTTCTGTGACTATGGAAATAGTGTCACCTGTGGGAAATGATCCCCAAGCTTATCTGACCTTCCTGCCAAAAGCAATACTATTCCGTGTTATTAGGTTTGCTTTCTATCTGGTAAGCTCTTTTTGCCTGCTGCTTCACGACATTTTATTTTACCCAAGAACTGTCACCACAGCACCTTATCAACAGCTAAAGAATAAGTCTCTATACAAAGCGTCTGCATTTCCCCCGAGCCTTCCTTTGTGGTACTGTTTTTGAACACCAATGACAAGGTAGTGAAATAATAGTGCTAATAGGATTTTCAGTTCACCGTCATAGAATAATGAAACTCTTTAATGTTTTCCCTTATTTTCCCCTTACACTGGAGGCTTGGAAAGAAGGTAAAGTCAGCACACAGTGCATTTATGACTCTTCGTAATAGGGGAATGAATCAGCACGCATTTCCCCACTACCTCCATTCACATGGTATATTTAGTTTTAGCCTGCACATGAGCCATAGAAGGTAGCAAAATTGCTTATTAAAAAAGACATCATAGGGGCTGGAGAGATGGCTTAGAGGTTAAGAGCTCTGGCTGCTCTTCCAGGGGACCTGAGTTCAGTTCCCAGAATCCACATGGTGGCTCACAACCATCTGTAATGGAATCTGACACCCTTTCCTGCCATGCAGGCATACATGCAGATAGAGCACTCATATACACAAATAAACCTTTAAAGCAAAAATTGTGCATTGTGATGCATATTTCTCTTCGATCATCCCTTTTTACTGATTCAATACTTATTTAATATTTCTGTACCACCCTTAACTTTTGGTTTTCTGTAGAGTTCCTGCCTGGTCCTTAAGTCACTCTGCCAGTCTCTGTGAGTGAATCCATCCATCCATCCACTCCCATGGTATCCACTTCCAATATATATGCAAATGGTTCCCATGCCTTACCTCCTATGAAATCTCTCCTCAAAGCACAGACCAGTCCATACCTGCTACATAGCTTTACTAGATCCGACATGCAACTTATACTTAATGTATCTAAAATCAACCCTGTTTTTTTCTTTTTTTTTTTTTTGAATTTTTTTTAATATTTTTTATTACATATTTTCCTCAATTACATTCCCAATGCTATCCCAAAAGTCCCCCATACCGTCCCCCACTTCCCTACCCACCCATTCCCATTCTTTTGGCCCTGGCATTCCCCTATATTGGGGCATATTAAGTTTGCAAGTCCAATGGGCCTCTCTTTCCAGTGATGGCCGACTAGGCCATCTTTCGATACATATGCAGCTAAAGACAAGAGCTCTGGGGTACTTGTTAGTTCATCATGTTGTTCCAACTATAGGGTTGCAGATCCCTTTAGCTCCTTGGGTACTTTCTCTAGCTTCTCCATTGGGAGCCCTGTGATACATGCAATAGCTGACTGTGAGCATCCACTCCTGTGTTTGCTAGGCCCCGGCATAGTCTCACAAGAGACAGCTATATTTGGGTCCTTTCAGCAAAATCTTGCTAGTGTATGCAATGGTGTCAGCGTTTGAAAGCTGCTTATGGGATGGATCCCTGGATACGGCAGTCTCTAGATGGTCCATCTTTTCATCACAGCTCGAAACTTTGTCTCTGTAACTCCTTCCATGGGTGTTTTGTTCCCAATTCTAAGAAGGGACATATTGTCCACATTTTGGTCTTCATTCTTCTTGAGTTTCATGCGTTTAGCAAATTGTATCTTATATCTTGGGTATCCTAAGTTTTGGGCTAATATCCACTTATGAGTGAATACATATTGTGTGAGTTCCTTTGTGATTGTGTTACCTCACTCAAGATGATGCCCTCCAGGTCCATCCATTTGGCTAGGAATTTCATAAATTCATTCTTTTTAATAGCTGAGTAGTACTCCATTGTGTAAATGTACCATAATTTCTGTATCCATTCCTCTGTTGAGGGACATCTGGGTTCTTTCCAGCTTCTGGCTATTATAAATAGGGCTGCTATGAACATAGTGGAGCATGTGTCCTTCTTACCGGTTGGGACATCTTCTGGATATATGCCCAGGAGAGGTATTGCTGGATCCTCCGGTAGTACTATGTCCAATTTTCTGAGGAACCGCCAGACTGATTTCCAGAGTGGTTGTACAAGCTTGCAATCCCACCAACAATGGAGGAGTGTTCCTCATTCTCCACATCCTCGCCAGCATCTGCTGTCACCTGAATTTTTGATCTTAGCCATTCTGACTGGTGTGAGGTGGAATCTCAGGGTTGTTTTGATTTGCATTTCCCTGATGATTAAGGATGTTGAACATTTTTTCAGGTGCTTCTCTGCCATTCGGTATTCCTCAGGTGAGAATTCTTTGTTCAGTTCTGAGCCCCATTTTTTAATGGGGTTATTTGACTTTCTGGAGTCCACCTTCTTGAGTTCTTTATATATATTGGATATTAGTCCCTTATCTGATTTAGGATAGGTAAAGATCCTTTCCCAATCTGTTGGTGGTTTTTTTGTCTTATTGATGGTGTCTTTTGCCTTGCAGAAGCTTTGCAGTTTCATGAGGTCCCACTTGTCAATTCTCGATCTTACAGCACAAGCCATTGCTGTTCTATTCAAGAATTTTTCCCCTGTGCCCATATCTTCAAGGCTTTTCTCCACTTTCTCCTCTATAAGTTTCAGTGTCTCTGGTTTTATGTGAAGTTCCTTGATCCACTTAGACTTGACCTTAGTACAAGGAGATAGGAATGGATGGATTCCCATTCTTCTACATGATAACAACCAGTTGTGCCAGAACCATTTGTTGAAAATGCTGTCTTTCTTCCACTGGATGGTTTTAGCTCCCTTGTCGAAGATCAAGTGACCATATGTGTGTGGGTTCATATCTGGGTCTTCAATTCTATTCCATTGGTCTATTTGTCTGTCACTATACCAGTACCACGCCGTTTTTATCACAATTGCTCTGTAGTAAAGCTTTAGGTCCGGCATGGTGATTCCACCAGAGGTTCTTTTATCCTTGAGAAGAGTTTTTGCTATCCTAGGTTTTTTTGTTATTCCAGATGAATTTGCAGATTGCACTTTCTAATTCCTTGAAGAATTGAGTTGGAATTTTGATGGGGATTGCATTGAATCTGTAGATAGCTTTTGGCAAGATAGGCATTTTTACAAAGTTGATCCTGCCAATCCATGAGCATGGGAGATCTTTCCACCTTCTGAGATCTTCTAGAATTTCTTTCTTCAAAGACTTGAAGTTTTTATTATACAGATCTTTCACTTCCTTAGTTAGAGTCACGCCAAGATATTTTATATTATTTGTGACTATTGAGAAGGGTGTTGTTTCCCTAATTTCTTTCTCAGCCTGTTTATTCTTTGTGTAGAGAAAGGCCGTTGATTTGTTTGAGTTAATTTTATATCCAGCTACTTCACCGAAGCTGTTTATCAGGTTTAGGAGTTCTCTGGTGGAATTATTAGGGTCACTTATATATACTATCATATCATCTGCAAAAAGTGATATTTTGACTTCATCTTTTCCAATTTGTATCCCTTTGATCTCCTTTTGTTGTCGAATTGCTCTGGCTAGGACTTCAAGTACAATGTTGAATAGGTAGGGAGAAAGTGGACAGCCTTGTCTAGTCCCTGATTTTAGAGGGATTGCTTCAAGCTTCTCACCATTTACTTTGATGTTGGCTACTGGTTTGCTGTAGATTGCTTTTATCATGTTTAGGTATGGGCCTTGAATTCCTGATCTTTCCAAGACTTTTATCATGAATGGGTGTTGGATCTTGTCAAATGCTTTTTCCGCATCTAACGAGATGACCATGTGGTTTTTGTCTTTGAGTTTGTTTATATACTGGATTACGTTGATGGATTTCCATATATTGAACCATCCCTGCATCCCTGGGATGAAACCTACTTGGTCAGGATGGATGATTGTTTTGATGTGTTCTTGGATTCGGTTAGCAAGAACTTTATGGAGTATTTTTGCATCAATATTCATAAGGGATATTGGTCTGAAGTTTTCTATCTTTGTTGGGTCTTTTTGTGGTTTAGGTATCAGAGTAATTGTGGCTTCATAGAATGAGTTGGGTAGAGTACCTTCTGTTTCTATTTTGTGGAATAGTTTGTGAAGAACTGGGATTAGATCTTCTTTGAAGGTCTGATAGAACTCTGCACTAAACCCATCTGGTCCTGGGCTTTTTTTGGTTGGGAGACTATTAATGACTGCTTCTATTTCTTTGGGGGATATAGGGCTGTTTAGATCATTAACCTGATCTTGATTCAACTTTGGTACCTGGTATCTGTCTAGGAACATCTCCATTTCATCCAGGTTCTCCAGTTTTGTTGAGTATAGCCTTTGGTAGAAGGATCTGATGGTGTTTTGGATGTCTTCAGGATCTGTTGTTATGTCTCCTTTTTCATTTCTGATTTTGTTAATTAGAATGCTTTCCCTGTGCCCTCTCGTGAGTCTGGCTAAGGGTTTATCTATCTTGTTGATTTTCTCAAAGAACCAGCTCCTTGATTGGTTGATTCTTTGAATAGTTCTTCTTGTTTCCACTTGATTGATTTCGCCCCTGAGTTTGATTATTTCCTGCTGTCTACTCCTCTTGGGTGAATTTGCTTCCTTTTGTTCTAGTGCTTTTAGGTATGTTGTCAAGCTGCTAATGTGTGCTCTCTCTAGTTTCCTTTTGGAGGCACTCAGAGCTATGAGTTTTCCTCTTAGAAATGCTTTCATTGCGTCCCATAAGTTTGGGTATGTTGTGGCTTCATTTTCATTGAACTCTAAAAAGTCCTTAATTTCTTTCTTTATTCCTTCCTTGACCAAGGTATCATTGAGAAGAGTGTTGTTCAGTTTCCACGTGAAGGTTGGCTTTCTATTATTTATTTTGTTATTGAAGATCAGCCTTAGTCCATGGTGATCTGATAGGATGCATGGGACAATTTCAATATTTTTGTATCTGTTGAGGCCTGTTTTGTGACCAATTATGTGGTCAATTGTGGAGAAGGTACCATGAGGTGCTGAGAAGAAGGTATATCCTTTTGTTTTAGGGTAAAATGTTCTGTAGATATCTGCCAGATCCATTTGATTCATAACTTCTGTTAGTTTCACTGTGTCCCTGTTTAGTTTCTGTTTCCATGATTTGTCCATTGGTGAAAGTGGTGTGTTGAAGTCTCCCACTATTATTGTATGAGGTGCAATGTGTGCTTTGAGATTTACCAAAGTTTCTTTAATGAATGTGGCTGTCTTTGTATTTGGAGCATAGATATTCAGGATTGATAGTTCCTCTTGGAGGATTTTACCTTTGATGAGTATGAAGTGCCCCTCCCTGTCTTTTTTGATGACTTTGGGTTGGAAGTCAATCTTATCAGATATTGGAATGGCTACTCCAGCTTGTTTCTTCATACCATTTGCTTGGAAAATTGTTTTCCAGTCTTTCATTCTGAGGTAGTGTCTATCTTTTTCTCTGAGATGAGTTTCCTGTAAGCAGCAAAATGTTGGGTCTTGTTTGTGTACTCAGTTTGTTAGTCTATGTCTTTTTATCGGGGAGTTGAGTCCATTGATATTAAGAAATATTAAGGAAAAGTAATTGTTGTTTCCTGTTATTTTTGTTGTTAAAGTTGGCATTCTGTTCTTGTGGCTGTCTTCTTTTAGGTTTGTTGAAGGATTACCTTCTTGTTGTTTCTAGGGCGTGGTTCCCGTCCTTGTATTGGTTTTTTTTTTTTACTGTTATTATCCTTTGAAGGGCTGGATTCCTGGAGAGATAATGTGTGAATTTGGTTTTGTCGTGGAATACTTTGTTTTCTCCATCTATGTTAATTGAGAGTTTGGCTGGGTATAGTAGCCTGGGCTGGAATTTGTGTTCTTTTAGTGTCTGTATAACATCTGTCCAGGATCTTCTGGCTTTCATAGTCTCTGGTGAAAAATCTGGTGTAATTCTGATAGGCTTGCCTTTATATGTTACTTGGCCTTTTTCTCTTACTGCTTTTAGTATTCTATCTTTATTTAGTGCATTTGTTGTTCTGATTATTATGTGTCGGGAGGTATTTCTTTTCTGGTCCAGCCTATTTGGAGTTCTGTAGGCTTCTTGTATGTTCATGGGCATCTCTTTCTTTAGATTTGGGAAGTTTTCTTCTATAATTTTGTTGAAGATGTTTGCTGGTCCTTTGAGTTGAAAATCTTCATTCTCATCCACTCCTATTATCCGTAGGTTTGGTCTTCTCATTGAGTCCTGTATTTCCTGGATGTTTTGAGTTAGGATCTTTTTGCATTTTCCATTTTCCTTGATTGTTGTGCAGATGTTCTCTATGGAATCTTCTGCACCTGAGATTCTCTCTTCCATCTCTTGTATTCTGTTGCTGATGCTCGCATCTATGGTTCCAGATTTCTTTCCTAGGGTTTCTATCTCCAGTGTTGTCTCATTTTGGGTTTTCTTTATTGTGTCTACTTCCCTTTTTAGGTCTATTATGGTTTTGTTCATTTCCATCATCTGGATGTGTTGTCCTGTTTTTCTTTAAGGACTTGTAACTCTTTAGCCATATTCTCCTGTAGTTCTTTAAGTGAGTTATTAAAGTCCTTCTTGATGTCCTCTACCATCATCATGAGATATGCTTTTAAATCCAAGTCTAGCTTTTCAGGTGTGTTGGGGTGCCCTGGACTGGGCGAAGTGGGAGTGCTGGGTTCTGATGATGGTGAGTGGTCTTGGTTTCTGTTAGTAAGATTCTTACGTTTACCTGTTGCCATCTGGTAATCTCTGGAGTTGTTATAGTTGTCTCTGTTCAGAGGTTGTTCTTCTGGTGATTCTGAGTACCGTCTGTCAGCAGACCTGGGAGACAGGCTCTCTCCTCTGAGTTTCAGTGGTTAGAGCACTCTCTGCTGACAAGCTTTCCTCTTAAAGGGAAGGTGTACAGATATCTGGTGTTTGGACCTCCTCCAGGCCGAAGAAGAAGGCCGAAAACAGGACCTTTCCCAGATGCTGTGTTGCTTTGGCAGGTCACAGAAACTGTCAGCTTCTGTGGTGCACACTCTCACCTGTGCAGACTAAGTTCCTAAGTTCGGTGGAGTCCTGGATCCAAGATGTGCTCCCTGCTCCTGAGGCAGAGGACTCCTGTGCAGGGCAAACCACTGTCTTCCAACTGGGAGGGTGCTGGATGTCTGCGGCCCCAAAAGGGTGCTGCCTCAGCGGCTCTGTGGCTCCCGCCTGTCCCAGAAGTTGTCTGCCTCTGTGGTCCTCACTCTCACCTGTGCAGACTAAGTTCGGTGGAGTCCCGGAGCCAAGATGGCGCTCCCTGCAAGGCGGACCACTGTCCTCCGGCTGGGAGGGTGCTGGATGTCTGCGGCCCCAAAAGGATGCTGCCTCAGCGGCTCTGTGGCTCCCGCCTGTCTCAGAAGCTGTCTGCCTCTGTGGTCCTCACTCTCACCTGTGGAGACTAAGTTCGGCGGAGTCCAGCGGCCAAGATGGCGCTCCCAGCAAGGCGGACCACTGTCCTCTGGCTGGGAGGGTGCTGGATGTCCTGTTTTTTTCTTCCTACGTCTGCTTTTTTTTTTTTTTTATTCCTCCCTATGTCACCAGACATCTAAGTCCTCCTGAGATTCTGTTTTAATATTAGAACGGTTTTAATGTCTAAACCAGTGGGTCTCACTTGGGGGCAGCTTTGCCTTAGGAGTTATTTGGTAATGTACAAAACATTTTTGGTATTTCCAACTAGCAGGGACTTAGGGGATAGAGACTAAGGAGCCTGCCATGCATCCAACAAGATAATACTCCACAACAAAGAGTGTGTCTGGCCCCAAACCGTAGCTGTAATATGACTGAGAATCCATAATCTAAGGTTTCCTTTCTTCCTTTCCTACATTGAACTGCATTAAACTCTCCTTACCATTGTTAGCATTAAGTGCTAGGATTATCACACATCATACTGTGAGCTCAGTGCAATTCTAATTATTAGGATTTGAAATATGAACACACACACAGAGGTATTTACTATACTTAGGTTTTATAGTCCGATGAAGGGGAACAAAATAGATGATTGATCTTTTAGGTATGATAATGATGACACATGAGATGGTTGAATATGACATCGTCTTACATCTGAACCTGGTCCCCTTTCCATATCTTTCCTTAAAATTTAACCTAAGCACTTCTTTCCATGACTCTATCACCTACATCAGGAAATACATCAGGGAATATGATTGCTTTATGTGAGTCTTTCCTTGATAATTTTCACTGTCTCTCTGGTTCCATATTGTCTCTCCTCATTCTGGGCCTTCCAAATCAGCCTCCCTGGTACCCACAGTGCTTTACGCCCTCTAATCCCATGTGGACTCCATGTCACGTGTTAGCCAACTGACATATGTTATAGATAATGTGTTTATTCATCTTCACATGTGAATCCCTAATGAGTACATCTTGTAGGCAGATGCTTGACTACCTCAGGCACTCAGTAAGCATGTAAATGAATCATTGCTTGTTATCCCACAGGAATCTCAAATTCATTGTTTCTAAAACCTACAAGTAAAATTGGATTGTGGACGGTAGAGATATGGCTAAGTGCTCTTGAGTTTGTACAGCACCTACTTTGGGTGTCTCATAAGGGCTGTCACTCAAGCTGCATCTCCAATGCCGTCTTTGACCTCTAGGCACCACACACACATGTACAAACCCACACTCAGACATCATTACGTCCATAATTCTTGGTTTTTGTTTGTTTGTTTGTTTCTTATTATGGATGGTTGTGAGCCACCATGTGGTTGCTGGGAATTGAACTCATGACCTCCGGAGAGCAGTCATCGCTCTTATCCGCTGAGCCATCTCACCAGCCCACGTCCATAATTCTTAAAAATACAGACTGAAGGAAAGGCCATCCAGAGATTGCTCCACCATCTCCAAACACCAAACCCCCATACGAATGCTGATACCAAGAAGCGCTTGCTGACAGGAGTTTGATATGGCTTTTCCCTAAGAGGTTCTACCAGTGCCTGACTAATACAAATGCTGATACAGCCAACCATTAGACTGAGCCCAGGGACCCCAATGGAAAAGTCCCCTTCCCATGGGGAAGGACTGAAGGAGCTAAAGGGGATTGCAACCCCATAGGAAGAACAATATCAACTAACTGGACCAGCCAGAGCTCCCAAGGACTAAACCACCAACCAGAGTACATAAGGAGGGAGCCAGGACTCCAGATACATATGTAGCAGAGGATGGCCTTATCTGACATCAATGCGAGGGGAGGGAGGCCTGATACCCCAGCATAGGGGGATGCTACAGGGTAAGGTGGGTGAATGGATGGAGGAGCATAGTCATGGAGGCAAAGGGGAGGAGGGAGGGGGAATAAGAAGGATGGGATAGTGGGGTTGTGGAGGGGTAACCAGGAAGAGGGATATATATCATTCGAGATGTAAATGAATAAAATGATTAATAAAAAAAAATGAACGTTGACTCCTGAGAAAAACCATCATTAGCCATGACCTTGCCAATTTTCCTAGTTTCCTGAGCTTCCTTGCTTTGCCTGTGAAATGGGTATAATAATCACACCTATTTTAAGTATCGTTAATTAAGTGCTATCACGTGCACAACACAGAATTCGGCAAGTGGAAACAGTAAGTGCTAAGGTGCTGTAATTTGATGTTAATCCCTTTTAAGAAACACCACACATGGCTCCTCCCTGCTTTGAGTAGGTATCCTGTGAAACCTCTCCAGGTGAGAACTGTTCACAGGGTACTGGCTGTTCTTAAATGGAGGAATGGAGGTGACAAGGATGTCTGTGCTGAGAAAGCAGCTGTACCTTTTTCTTGGGCTCTCATGGACACATGACTTTCGAGAGAAAGTGATGCCTACCTATGTGGTACCCTAGTTTCCAAGGACTTAAATGGCAAAGGAATTTGAAACAGGGTCTCATCATATCACCCAGCTGATCTTAAACTGGTGGTCAGCATCCGGGATACTGAGTTATAGATATATGCCCCCAGGCCCAGGCTTAAAGAGTGCTTCCCAGTAGATTTCCATCTTGGCACTTCTGCAACAGACTAAGAATAGTAGACATCTGGATTTTCCCTAAAAAAGGAGATTCTGGGAGACAACTGGTATAAACTGACTATAGATGTACTGACTCCTGGCCTGGACATTTTCCTCTATGCTTGACTTTCACACTGGGGCCTCTGCCTACCTGCCTTGGCCAAGAAGCTCAACTGTGCCTCAGTGAGACCAAGTCTTTGCTATTATCTTGGGGAAGTTACTTGAGCTTCTTACTTAGCTTTTTCAGTTGAGAGCATTACCTAAATCATAGAGCAATATGCAAAGCTTCTTATGTTGAACTTGACTCATGGTAAGTTAAAAAACAAACAAACAAAACAAACAAAAACATTGTTAGCTATTCTTTTAGAAGAAACCTACTAAATTTTGTTTGCAGGGCTATCTAAATAAAGTTTTCAACCTGCAGTGAATATTTTTGTGGATCAGAGTCATGTTTTAGTTTAAGAAACATAATAATTTGTTCCCAGAATGAAAACACTACAACCCTTAGCCCTTCAGTTAAGGAGTTCCCGGTGCCAGGCTTCCTAACTTAGTCTTTGACATCATCAGAGACAGACTGAGAAGTGTAGAAGCAGATGCAGCATACAAAGACATGGTAAATAGGGTCATACCTTGTGTGCTTGGCAAAATATTTGAAGAATAAGAATTAATGGAAGTGACTAAATCTTGGATATATATATATATATATATATATATACATATATATATGTGTGTGTGTATACATACATATATGTGTATATATATATATGTATATATATGTATATATATAAATATATATATATATATATATATATATATTCAGAATGGAATGCATGACTTAAAACCTTCCTTCAAGAAATAGATCCAGGCCAATGGATCTATTTTTCACTGGCAAGTCCTGTCCAATGTTGAAACAAATTAAGACCAGTTCTATACAAAACAGGAAATTAATGACTAGAAATTTCCCACATACGTTCTGCATTGCCTTGCAACTAAAACCAGACAAGAAAAGAAAATGATAGGCCAGTGTCTCTTAAATATAGATGCAACAATCCTTACCAAATGAACAATAAATTCCTGACCAAATGGGTTCTATTGCAGGATTGTAAGGTTGATTTAATGTGCAAATATCCATGTAGCTTACCATGTTAACAAAGGGGGGAAAAGTATCATTTAGTAGAGAATATGCATTTGACAAAATAACATCTGTCCATAATAAAATTTTTGACCAACAGAAATATAGAAGACTGTCTTTTACAAAACTGTCTTTGTACATTCTAGAGGAGATACAATATTTAATGGTAGAAGGTAATCACAAGGACACACCACATTCTCACTATTTCTCTTCAATGTTGTGCTAAGAGTTTTAACTATTGTAATGAGGTGCCTTAGTTAGGATTTTATTGCTGTCAAGAGACATCATGATCACAACAACTCTTGTAAAGAAAAACATTTAATTGTGACTGGATTACAGTTCACAGGTTTAGTCTGTTTTCTTAATGCCAGGAAACATGGTTTCTTAGTTACGGTTTTATTGCTGTGAAGAGACACCATGGCCATGACAGTTCTTATAAAAGACAACATTTAATTGGGGCTAGCTTACAGTTTAGTCCAATATCATTATGTGGAAAACATGATGTCATCCAGGCAGATGTGATGCTGGAGCTGAGAGTTCTACATCTTGATCTGCAGACAGCAGGAAGAGAAGTGGCTTGAGTTTCTGAAACCTCAAAGCCCACCCCCTAGGGACACACTTCCTCCACAAAGGCCATACCTACTACAATAAGGCCACAACTCCTAATCATACTACTCCATGTGGGGCAAGCAATCACTCGAGTCTAGGGAGGCCATTCCTATCCAGTCTACTACATGAGGCAAGAAAGAGAGCACATTGTCCAGTCAGAAAAGATGAGCCTGTTTTGTCACTTTGGCATGACTGAATAATGAAAATCGTACTCAGTCTTTGGAATGAATCAGTGAATAAATACAGTAGGGTCCAAGGAGGCCCAAGTAAACATTCCTAGCAATCATCAAAAGTTGAAAATTTTATAAATATCATTATGAGAGCTTCTAAGTCATGGAACACATCAAGTAAATTTAACATAATATGTAAGACCTATGCACCATGTATTTCAACACACAGCTGAAAGAAAAGTGAGATTAAGATGGCTTCGGGCTTAGACCATCCTGAGACAGCCTCTCCAGAAATGTCCATGCATACAGCTGTTAACACACCCAACTTCCTGGAAGCCAAGGGAACTGGGTGAAAGCACAGTTCTTGGGTTTCAGCAAACTTAAAGCTGAAGTGGAGAAGGCAGGAAAGAAAGGGTTGTTGCCTTTGCAACTGCTTTCTTTAATCAGAGCATTGCGCAGAGAGAGATGTCTCCTCCTCGGGGAAAGGACAGATAATTAACTGCAGGACCTAATCCTGAGCACATGATGTATGTTCCCAGGCTGTAAATGGCGCCACTGCAGTAGGCACATTAACCTGACGTCTCAGAACCCGTCACACAACCTCAAACAGCATTAAGTTGAGAAAGAATCCAAGCACTGGGCTATTATAAGTCAGAGAAATAAGCACAGAATTTGGCCTTGGAACTTAATGCTAGGCCTACTTCGGTGAAACCCAGCATTTAGCAGAGTCTAATGTCTTTTGCCCTGGGCCAGTGTTCATACATGAGGCCCCTAAACACATGGTGTTACATGGAGCTCCAAAGGGACATTTGTCTTCTCACCAGTGTTGTCTCTAGGTAGCCACAATGGTCTTCACCATGAACATCCCTGAGCACCAGGCAAGCAGAACAGTGTGGACTCTGTTCCTGCTGGGGAGCTGCCTGTGTCTGTGAGCCCTACATGTAATTCAGCCTTGTAGTTCTGAGGCCAAATAATGAGGCCAATTCCCCCAGTGCCTGACCAAGGCTATTGACTGTAGACAGGCAGGGTAGGCATAGGTTTGGAGGGGATGGATACTAATATTCAGAACCCATCCCAGTAGGCAAAGGTTTAGTTATGAGAAATAACTCTCTAACGCCAAAACAGTGAGCACAATGACTAGGTTCAGTGCAAATCCCATTTGGGGAGTCCACCAGATGATATATCAGAAGTGGACACAGGCTCAGAAAAACAAACAAATAAATAAGCTGTTTACAATTTCTGGAAGGATGGGTAAAAATAAATAAATGATCATGAGTGTATTTCCAGCACTGGCGAATTTAAGATCACAGGGCCAGTCTGGGCTACATACCGAGATCCTGTTTCAGAAATGCAACAAAAGCAACACCATAGTCCAGATTGGGCAGGCTGGGATGCACAGGTCTCACCACCTGTCAACAAGCACCTGGAACTTCGAAGGAGCTCATCATCAAAAGGGCAAAGTGAAACCTCAGGCATTGAACAATTGACATATGTTTTAGAAGACAAGATAGACTTTTATAAACAGGAAAAAAAAATTCAATTATAAAAGAACTTAACAAAGGAGATGGGTGCAACTTGAAAAAAAATCAGGGTTCCCGGATCCCACCAAGAGGGTTCCTGGATCCTGCTGAGACTAGTCTGCGCAGGTGAGAGTGTGGACTACAGAAGCTAACACCTTCTGGGACAGGCAGAAGCCACAGAGCTACTGAGGCAGACCCCGTTTCGGGCTCCAGACATCCGGGCACCTTCCCTGCCAGAGGAGAGGTGTTCGCCCTACCCGGGAGGGCTTTGCCAGAATACCTGGGGGAGCCAACTTGGTTCCCGGATCCCACCAGAGACTAGTCTGCACAGGTGAGAGCATGGACTACAGAAGTTAACAGCTTCAGGGAAAGGTCCTGTTTCGGGCCTTTTTCTTCTGCCCAGATGCAGATCCAAACACCAGATATCTGTGCACCTTCCCTGCAAGAGAGGAGATTGCCTGCAGAGAGTGCTCGAACCACTGAAACTCAGGAGAGAGCTAGTCTCCCAGGAGGCTGCTAGAGGCTAACATAATCAAGAGAGGAACAAGCTCTACCCAGAGACAACTATAACAACTAAGTCCAGAGACTACCAGATGGCTAAAGGCAAACATAAGAATCTTACTAACAGAAATCAAGACCACTGACCATCATCAGAACCCAGCACTCACAGTAGAGTCAGTCCTGGGCACCCCAACACACCCGAAAAGCTAGACCCGGATTTAAAAACATATTTCATGATGATGGTAGAGGACATCAAGAAGGACTTTAATAACTCACTTAAAGAAATACAAGAGAACACTGCTAAAGAGGTACAAGTCCTTAAAGAAAAACAGGAAAACACATCCAAACAGGTGATGGAAATGAACAAAACCATACAAGACCTAAAAAGGGAAGTAGACACAATAAAGAAAACTGAAAGTGAGGCAACGCTGAAGATAAAAACACTAGGAAAGAAACCTGGAAACATAGATGCAAGCATCAGCAACAGAATACAAGAGATGGAAGAGAGAATCTCAGGTGCAGAAGATTCCATAGAGAACATTAGCACAACAATCAAAGAAAATTCAAAATGCAAAAGATCTTAAATCAAAACATCCAGGAAATCCAGGACACAATGATAAGACCAAACCTACGGATAATAGGAGTAGATGAAAATGAATATTTTCAACTTAAAGGGCCAGCAAATATCTTCAAGAAAGTTATAGAAGAAAACTTCCCAAACCTAAAGAAAGAGATGCCCATGAACATACAAGAAGCCTACAGAACTCCAAATAGATGGGACCAGAAAAGAAATTCCTCCTGACACATAATAATCAGAACAACAAATGCACTAAATAAAGATAGAATATTGAAAGCAGTAAGGGAAAAAGGTCAAGTAACATATAAAGACAGGTCTATCAGAATTACAGCAGACTATTCACCAGAGACTATGAAAGCCAGAAGATCCTGGACAGATGTTATACAGACCCTAAGAGAACACAAATGCCAGCCCAGGCTACTATACCCAGCCAAACTTTAAATTCCCTTAGATGGAGAAAGCAAAGCATTCCATGACAAAACCAAATTCACACATTATCTTTCCAGGAATCCAGCCCTTCAAAGGATGATAACAGAAAAAAAACCAATGTAAGGACAGAAACCACGTCCTAGAAAAAGCAAGAAAGTAATCCTTCAACAAAACTAAGAGAAGACAGCCACAAGAACAGAATGCCAACTCTAAGGACAATATAAGGACAAAAACCACGTCCTAGAAAAAGCAAGAAAGTAATCCTTCAACAAAACTAAGAGAAGACAGCCACAAGAACAGAATGCCAACTCTAACAACAAAAATGATAGGAAGCAACAATTACTTTTCCTTAATATCTCTTAATATCAATGGACTCAATTCCCACAATAAAAAGACATAGACTTAATGGACTGGCTACACAAACAGGACCCAACATTTGGCTGCTTACCAGAAACCCATCTCATGGAAAAAGACAGACATTACCTCAGAATGAAAGGCTGGAAAACAATTTTCCAAGCAAATGATCTGAAGAAACAAGCTGATATTCTAATATCGAATAAAATCGACTTCCAACCCAAAGTTATCAAGAAAGACAAGGAGCGGCACTTTATACTCATCAAAGGTAAAATCTTGCAAGAGGAACTCTCAATTCTGAATATCTATGATCCAAAAGCAAGGGCAGCCACATTCATTAAAGAAATTTTAGCAAAGCTCAAAGCACATTTGGCACCTCACACAATAATAGTGGGAGACTTCAACACACCACTTTCATCAATGGACAGTTCATGGAAACAAAAACTAAACAGGGACACAGTGAAACTAACAGAAGTTATGAAACCAATGGATTTAACAGATATCTACAGAACATTTTATCCTGAACCAAAAGGATATACTTTCTTCTCAGCAACTCATGGTACCTTCTCCAAAATTGACCATATAATTGGTCACAAAACAGGCCTCAACAGATACAAAAATATTGACATTGTCCCATGCATCCTATCAGATCACCATGGACTAAGGCTGGTCTTCAATAACAACATAAATAATAGAAAGCCAACATTCAGGTGGAAACGGAACAACACTCTTCTCAATGATACCTTGGTCAAGGAAGGAATAAAGAAAGAAATTAAAGACTGTTTAGAGTTTAATGACAATGAAACCACAACATACCCAAACTTATGGGACACAATGGAAGCATTTCTAACAGGAAAACTCATAGCTCTGAGTGCCTCCAAAAAGAAGCCAGAGAGAGCACACATTAGCAGCTTGACAGCACACCTAAAATCTCTAGAAAAAAAGGAAGCAAATTCACCCCAGAGGAGTAGACGGCAGGAAATAATCAAACTCAGGGGCGAAATCAACCAAGTGGAAACAAGAAGAACTATTCAAAGAATCAACCAAACCAGGAGCTGGTTCTTTGAGAAAATCAACAAGATAGATAAACTCTTAGCCAGACCCACTAGAGGGCACAGGGACAGCATCCTAATTAAGATAATCAGAAATGAAAAGGGAGACATAACAACAGATCCTGAAGAAATCCAAAACACAATCAGATCCTTCTACAAAAGGCTATACTCAACAAAATTGGAGAACCTGGATGTAATGGACAAATTTCTAGACAGATACCAGGTAGCAAAGTTAAATCAGGATCAGATTAATGACCTAAACAGTCCTATATTTCCTAAAGAAATAGAAGTAGTCATTAATAGTCTACCAACCAAAAAAAAAAAAAGCCCAGGACCAGATGGGTTTAGTGCAGAGTTCTATCAGACCTTCAAAGACGATCTAATTCCAGTTCTTCACAAACTATTCCACAAAATAGAAGCAGAAGGAACTGTACACAATTCATTCTATGAAGCCACAATTACTATGATACCTAAACCACAGAAAGACCCAACAAAGATAGAGAACTTCAGACCAATTTCCCTTATGAATATTGATGCAAAAATACTCAATAAAATTCTCACTAACTGAATCCAAGAACACATTAAAATAATCATCCATCCTGGCCAAGTAGGTTTCATTCCAGAGATCCAGGGATGGTTTAATATATGGAAATCCATCAACATAATGTGTTATATAAACAAACTCAAAGACAAAAACCACATGATCATCTTGTTAGATGCAGAGAAATTATTTTACAAAATCTAACACCCATTCATAATAAAAGTCTCGGAAAGATCAGGAATTCAAGGCCCATACATAAACATGATAAAAGCAATCTGCAGCAAACCAGTAGCCACCATCAAAGTAAATGGTAAGAACCTGGAAGCAATCCCATTAAAATTAGGGACTAGACAAGACTGCCCACTGTCTCCCTACTTATTCAACATTGTACTTAAAATCCAAACCAGAGCAATTCGACAACAAAAGGATATCAAGGGAATAAAAATTGGAAAGGAAGAAGTCAAAATATCACTTTTTGCAGATGATATGATAGCATATATAAGTGACCCTAAAAGTTCCACCAGAGATCTCCTGAACCTGATAAACAGCTTCAGTGAAGTAGCTGAATATAAGATTAACTCAAATCAATGGCCTTTCTCTACACAAAGGATAAACAGGCTGAGAAAGAAAATTAGGGAAACAACACCCTTCTCAATAGTCACAAATAGTATAAAATACCTTGGCGTGACTCTAACTAAGGAAGTGAAAGATCTGTATGATAAGAACTTCAAGTCTCTAAAGAAAGAAATTAAAGATCTCAGAAGATGGAAAGATCTCCCATGCTCATGGATTGGCAGGATCAGTATAGTAAAAATGGGTATCTTGCCAAAAGCAATCTACAGATTCAATGCAATCCCCATCAAAATTCCACTCAACTCTTCAATGAATTAGAAAGGGCAATTTGCAAATTCATCTGCAATAAAAAAAATACCTAGGATAGCAAAAAGTCTTCTCAATGATAAAAGAACCTCTGGTGGAATCACCATGCCTGACTTAAAGCTTTATTACAGAGCGATTGTGATAAAAACTGCATGGTACTGGTATAGTGACAGACAAGTAGACCAATGGAATAGAATTGAAGTCCCAGAAATGAACCCACACATCTATGGCCACTTGATCTTTGACAAGGGAGCTAAAACCATCCAGTGGAAAAAAGACAGCATTTTCATCAAATGGTGTTGGCATAACTGGCAGTTATCATGTAGAAGAATGCAAATTGATCCATTCCTATCTCCTTGTACTAAGGTCAAATCTAAGTGGATCAAGGAACTCCACATAAAACCAGAGACACTGAAACTTATAGAGGAGAAAGTAGGGAAAAGCCTCGAAGATATGGGCACAGGGGAAAAATTCCTGAATAGAACAGCAATGGCTTGTGCTATAAGATTGAGAATGGACAAATGGAACCTCATAAAATTGCAAAGCTTCTGTAAGGCAAAAGACATTGTCAATAAGACAAAAAGGCCACTAACAGATTGGGAAAGGATCTTTACCTATCTCAAATCGGATAGGGGACTAATATCCAATATATATAAAGACCTCAAGAAGGTGGACTCCAGAAAATCAAATAACCCCATTAAAAAATGGGGCTCAGAACTGAACAAAGAATTCTCACCTGAGGAATACCGAATGGCAGAGAAGCACCTGAAAAAATGTTCAACATCCTTAATCATCAGGGAAATGCAAATCAACACAACCCTGAGATTCCACTTCACTCCAGTCAGAATGGCTAAGATCAAAAATTCAGGTGACAGCAGATGCTGGCGAGGATGTGGAGAAAGAGGAACACTCCTCCATTGTTGGTGGGATTGCAAGCTTGTATAACCACTCTGGAAATCAGTCTGGCGGTTCCTCAGAAAATTGGACATAGTACTACCGGAGGATCCAGCAATACCTCTCCTGGGCATATATCCAGAAAAAGTTCCAATCAGTAAGAAGGACACATGTTCCACTGTGTTCATAGCATCTTTATTTCTAATAGCCAGAAGCTGGAAAGAACCCAAATGCCACTCAACAGAGGAATGGATACAGAAAATGTGGTACATTTACACAGTGGAGTACTTCTCAGCTATTAAAAAGAATGAATTTATGAAATTCCTAGGCTAATGGATGGACCTGGAGGGCATCATCCTGAGTGAGGTAACCCAATCACAAAAGAACTCACATGATATGTACTCACTGATTAGTGGATATTAGCCCAGAAACTTAGAATACCCAAGATATAAGATACAATTTGCTAAACGCATGAAACTCAAGAAGAACGAAGACCAAAGTGTGGACATTTTCCCCTTTCTTAGAATTGAGAACAAAACACCCATGGAAGGAGTTACTGAGACAAAGTTTGGAGCTGAGACGAAAGGATGGACCATGTAGAGACTGCCATACCGGGGGATCCATCCCATAATCAGCCTCCAAACGCTGACACCATTGCATACAGTAGCAAGATTTTGCTGAAAGCACTCATATATAGCTGTTGTTTTGAGGCTATCCCGGGGCCTAGCAAACTCAGAAGTGGATGCTCACAGTCAGCTATTGGATCGATCACAGGGCCCCCAATGGAGGAGCTAGAGAAAGTACCCAAGGAGCTAAAGGGGTCTGCAACCCTATAGGTGGAACAACAATATGAACTCACCAGTACCCCCCGGAGCTCGTGTCTCTAGCTGCTTATGTATTAGAAGATGGCCTAGTCGGGCATCATTGGAAAGAGAGGACCATTGGCCTTGCAAACTTTATAAGCCTCAGTACAGGGGAATGCCAGGGCCAAGAAGGGGAGTGGGGGGGGGGTGGAGGGGGAGTTTATGGGGGACTTTTGAGATAGCATTGGAAATGTAAATGAAGAAAATACCTAATTAAAAATAGAAAAAAAATAAAAGAAAAAAGACAAAAAAATCAAATAGAAATCATCATACTGATATCATGAAAAATGACTCAGTGGGTGGAGAACCCTTTGCACAAGCCTGATGACCTGAGTTCAATCCCCAGAACTCACAGAAAGGTGGCTGGAAAGAGCTGGCTCCACAGCGTTGTCCATACACCTCCATGTGAATTGTACACTGTGGTGTGCCCCTTCACAACAATTCTTGTTTAATTTAAGAACAATCCTCATAATGGAAGGTACAGGAATGGAGATGAAAAGTCTCTAGAAGTTATCACCGACCATCTTGTCAAAGAAAAGAATCAGTGCAAAAACCAGCGGCTTGAAAACACATCTGGAGAGGAAAAGTGTGCAAAGAAGGAGACAGCTTCTGGGAACTATGACACCACATTAAAAAAGCAAATATCCTGAGGTTGCAGGAGAATACCAAATAGGTGGGAAGTTGGTTCAGAGACACACCAGAGAATGTCCTAAAGCCTGAGTGAGATGAAGATATCCAGGTAAAATACAGTTAAAGGTCACTAGTCAGATTCAACACAGCCAAGTCTGCCCCAAGATATAATCGGGTGCTCAAGAAAGCAAGAGGAAAGAAATAGCACATGTCTTAATTTACTTGACAGCAGAGCTCAGCAGAAACCTTATCAGCCAGGCAGGAGTAGGGTGCGATATAAGTGAGGGCGGGTAGAAGAGAGGACACCTTCCAAGCAAGAATTCTGTATTCAAAGAGCCCTTTGCAAGCAAAGGAGATTGGCCTGTAAGAAATGCTAAAGCAAGTTCTTCAAGCTAAACCTAAGAGGCACCTGTGTGTAAGAAACAAATATGAGAATGCATAGAACTCATGAGACTTAACTATAGAATAATCCAGAATGCACTACTGTTGTAAATGCAGCAACCAAACTATTATAACTGAAGTATGAAAACTAAAAACAATTTTTTTAAAAATTAGGTATTTTCCTCATTTACATTTCCAATGCTATCCCAAAAGTCCCCCATATGCCCCCCCCACTCCCTTACCCAACCACTCCCACTTTTTGACCCTGGCGTTCCCCTGTACTGGGGCATATAAAGTTTGCAAGTCCTATGGGCCTCTCTTTTCAGTGATGGCCGACTAGGCCATCTTTTGATACATATGCAGCTAGAGACACGAGCTCCCGGGTACTGGTTATTTCATAATGTTGTTCCACCTATAGTGTTGCAGATCCCTTTAGCTCCTTGGGTACTTTCTCTAGCTCCTCCATTGGGGACCCTGTGATCCATCCAATAGCTGACGCTGACACCATTGCATACACTAGCAAGATTTTGCTGAAAGGACCCTGATATAGCTGTCTCTTGTGAGACTATGCCGGGGCCTAGCAAACACATAAGTGGACTAAAAACAATTTAAACATAGGTGTGCTAAGACACAGAAAGATAATGTTGAAAATAGAACAGTTATTCAAAATAAACAGAGAGCTGGATATGAGTATAACTATTTTATATGCACGGGGGTGGTCAGAGGCCAATTTGCAGGAATTAATTCTCTCCTTTGACCATATAGGTTTGGGAACCAAATATCTGTTGTTAGGCTTTGTGTTGTATTGTTGAACACCTTTAAAACCCACCGAGACATTTTATGGGCCCGGTGTGTGTTTTAATTATTATTTTCCCTGTCTTTCTGTTGTTTCTTCTCCTGAACTTATGATTAGTGTTAAATTCCCTCCTATTACTCATCAGCTCATTGGCATGACAAAGCAAAGCCTGTAATAGGCACCCTGAAAATCATGAAGCACTAAAATGATTAGAAAAAAAAAGCACAGAGCACCAATAGGAGAGCTCAGGAAATGAAAAAAAGAAAGAAGAAAAAAAGAAAGAAAGAAAGAAAGAAAGGAAGGAAGGAAGGAAGGAAGGAAGGAAGGAAGGAAGAAAGAAAGAAAGAAAGAAAGAAAGAAAGAAAGAAAGAAAGAAAGAAAGGAAGGAAGGAAGGAAGGAAGAAAGGAAGAAAGAAAGGAAGAAAGGAAGAAAGGAAGAAAGAAAAGAAGAGAATAAACCCAAAAAGTCAGCCTAAGACACAATTGACAAATGATACCAGTAAGATCTAACCTAGAAAAGTAACTGCCTAGGAGCTGGCCTCACCCACAATGGGCTAGACCCTCCCCCATCAATCAATAATTAAAAAAAACTCCCTATACCTTTGCTTTCTGTCTGGTCTTATGGAGATGTTTTTTCAGTTGAGACTCCCTCCTCTCAGATGGGGCTAGCTTGTGTCCAGTTGACACATAGCTAGGTAGCATATCTATCATATCAGAGCTGGCTTGACTACCACAGAGAGGTGGCTTGAATTCCAACAGTATCAGAGTCTGCCCCACTGACTGATTAAAGAAGTGCTTCAGCCTCCTCACCATTACTGTGGCTCCCAGTACCAGAGTGCCTTGCTAATAGCAAAGCTAGAATTTACCCTGCCCAGGACAACCTGCAATGTCCCATTAGAGTCATTGTTCCTATAGTCGAAGTTATTATCCCATGAATAACCTACATATCCACACCCACTACTGGATATATTATACCCACCTAAGCAAATGGTGTCTCTACCTACATGGGCCACACAGAAAGAGGTCCCTCAACTCCACAGTGGCATGAACTGTGCCCAAACTTGTTAATTACAACTCAAGAAACTATAGGGAAATTGTACTATGGTACCTAGATGGGAACATGGCCAAACTCGTAGAAAGTTGACACTCTTAAGACACAGAGGCTTTCAAAGAAAGCCACTCAAAGCTTTCTTTGAGCATAAAAGTGGGGGGATTATTAACTAACCAGAGGTCCAAGTCTTATACTATTTTTCTAGCATACCCTTCTAAGTCAATGTGGACAAAATGAATAAAGAATTTCAACAGATGAATTTTAGAATCTCATAAAATCTGAGAGAATAAAGATGTGCAACTAAGATCTTGGTTCCCGGATCCCTCGGAGACTAGTCTGCTCAGGTGAGAGTGTGGATTGCAGAGGCTGACAGCTTCTGGGACAGGCAGAGGCCACACAGCTTTTGGGGCAGACCCTGTTTCAGGCTCCAGACATCCGGGCAACTTCCCTGCCAGAGGAGAGGTTGTCCGCCCCACCTGGGAGGGCTTTGCGGGAGCACCTGGGGGAGCCATCTTGGTTCCCAGATCACTCAGAGACTGGTCTGCACAGGTGAGAGTGTGGACTACAGAAGCTGACAGTTTCTGGGATGGGCTGAGGCCACACGGATTCTGGGTCAGACCCTATTTCAGGCTCCAGACATCTGGGTACCTTCCATCCAGAGAAGAGGTGTCAGCCCTGCCTAGGAGGGATTTGCTGGGGCACCTGAGGGAGCCATCTCTGGTCCAGGATCTCTCAGAGACTAGACTGGGTAGGTGACAGTGCCAACTACAGAAGCTGCACAGCTTCTGGGACAGGCAGAAGTGGCAGGACTTCTGGGACAGGCCCTGTTTCAGGCCTTTATCTTGTGCCAGGAGGCAGGTCCGAAGGCCAGATATCTGTGCACCTTCCCTGCAAGTGGACAGCTTGCCTGCAGAGAGTACTCTGACCACTGAAACTCAGGAGAGAGCTAGTCTCCCAGGTCTGCTGATACAGTCTAACAGAACCACAGGAGGAACAAGCTCTGACCAGAGACAACTATAACAACTAACTCCAGAGATTACCAGATGGCAAAAGGCAAACATAAGAATCTTACTAACAGAAACCAAGACCACTCACCATCATCAGAACCCAGCACTCACACCTCAGCCAGTCCTGGATACCCCGACACACCCAAAAAGCTAGACCCGGATTTAAAAGCATATTTCATGATGATGGTCGAGGACATCAAGAAGGACTTTGATAACTCACTTAAAGAAATATAGGAGAACACTGCTAAAGAGTTACAAGTCCTTAAGGAAAAACAGGAAAACACAACCAAACAGGTAGAAATCCTTAAAGAAAACCAGGAAAACACAACCAAACAGGTGATGGAATTGAACAAAACCATACAAGACCTAAAAGGGGAAGTAGAAACAATAAAGAAAACCCAAAATGAGACAATGCTGGAGATAGAAACCCTAGGAAAGAAATCTGGAACCATAGATGCAAGCATCAGCAACAGAATACAAGAGATGGAAGAGAGAAGCTCAGGTGCAGAAGATACCATAGAGAACATCAGCACAACAATCAGAGAAAATGCAAAATGCAAAAACATCCTAACTCAAAACATCCAGGGAATCCAGGACACAATGAGAAGACCAAACCTACAGAAAATAGGAGTAGATGAGAAGGAAGATTTCCAACTTAAAGGGCCAGCAAATACCTTCAACAAAATTATAGAAGAAAACCTCCCAAACCTAAAGAAAGAGATGCCCTTGAACATACAAGAAGCCAACAGAACTCCAAATAGACGGGACCAGAAAAGAAATTCCTCCTGAAACATAATAATCAGAACAACAAATGTACTAAATAAAGATAGAATATTAAAAGCAGTAAGGGAAAAGGTCAAGTAACATATAAAGGCAGGCCAATTAGAATTACACCAGACTTTTCACCAGAGACTATGAAAGCCAGAAGATCCTGGACAGATATTATACAGACCCTAAGAGAACACAAATGCCAGCCCAGGCTACTATACCCAGCCAAACTTTCAATTACCATAGATGGAGAAACCAAAATATTTCATGACAAAACCAAATTCACACATTATATTTCCATGAATCCAGCCCTTCAAATGATAATAACAGAAAAAAAAAACCAATAGAAGAACAGAAACTACGCCCTAGAAAAAGCAAGAAAGTAATCCTTCCACAAACCTAAAAGAAGACAGCCACAAGAACAGAATGCCAACTCTAACAACAAAAATAATAGGAAGCAACAACTCTTTTCCTTAATATCTCTTAATATCAATGGACTCAATTCCCCAATAAAAAGACATAGACTAACAGACTGGCTACACAAACAGGACCCAACATTTCCTGCTTAAAGGAAACCCATCTCAGGGAAAAAGACAGACACTACCTCAGAATGAAAGGCTGGAAAACAATTTTTCAAGCAAATGGTCTGAAGAAACAAGCTGGAGTAGCCATTCTAATATCGAATAAAATCGACTTCCAACCCAAAGTTATCAAAAAAGACAAGGAGGGGCACTTCATACTCATCAAAGGTAAAATCCTCCAAGAGGAACTCTCAATTCTGAATATCTATGATCCAAATGCAAGGGCAGCCACATTCATTAAAGAAACTTTAGTAAAGCTCAAAGCACACATTGCAGCTCACACAATAATAGTAGGAGACTTCAACACACCACTTTCATCAATGGACACATCATGGAAAGAGAAACTAAACCAGGACACAGTGAAACTAACAGAAGTTATGAAACCAATGGATTTAACAGATATCTACAGAACATTCTATCCTGAACCAAAAGGATATACCTTCTTCTCAGCATCTCATGGTACCTTCTCCAAAATTGACCATATAATTGGTCACAAACAGGCCTCAAAAGATACAAAAATATTGACATTGTCCCATGCATCCTATCAGATCACCATGGACTAAGGCTGATCTTCAATAATAACATAAATAATAGAAAGCCAACACTCACGTGGAAACTGAACAACACTCTTCTCAATGATACGTTGGTCAAGGAAGGAATAAAGAAAGAAATTAAAGACTGTTTAGAGTTTAATGAAAATGAAGCCACAACATACCCAAACTTATGGGACACAATGAAAGCATTTCTAAGAGGAAAACTCATAGCTCTGAGTGCCTCCAAAAAGAAACTAGAGAGAGCACACATTAGCAGCTTGACAACACACCTAAAACTCTAGAAAAAAAGGAAGCCCATTCACCCAATTGGAATAGAAGGCATGAGATAATCTAACTCAGGGGCAAAATCAACCAAGTGGAAACAAGAAGAACTATTCAAGAATCAACCAAATGAGGAGTTGGTTCTTTGAGAAAATCAACAAGATAGATAAACTCTTAGCCAGACCCACTAGAGGGCACAGGGGCAGCATCCTAATTAAGATAATCAGAAATGAAAAGGGAGACATAACAACAGATCCTGAAGAAATCCAAAACACCATCAGATCCTTCTACAAAAGGCTATATACTCAACAAAACTGAAGAACCTGGATGCAATGGACAAATTTCTAGACAGATACCAGGTAGCAAAGTTAAATCAGGATAAGATTAATGAGCTAAATAGTCTTATATCCCCTAAAGAAATAGAAGCAGTCATTAATAGTCTACCAACCAAAAATAAGTCCAGGGCCAGATGGGTTTAGTGCAGAGTTCTATCAGACCTTCAAAGACGATCTAATTCCAGTTCTTCACAAACTATTCCACAAAATAGAAGCAGAAGGTACTGTACATAATTCATTCTATGAAGCCACAATTACTCTGATACCTAAACCACAGAAAGACCCAACAAAGATTGAGAACTTCAGACCAATTTCCCTTATGAATATCAATGGAAAAATACTCAATAAAATTCTCGCTAACCGAATCCAAGAACACATCAAAACAATCATCCATCCTGGCCAAGTAGGTTTCATTCCAGGAATCCGGGGATTGTTTAATATACAGAAATCCATCAATGTAGTCCACTGCCACACACTCCGGTCGAGCCAGCTTGACAAGCCGAGAGGCTTGGAAGCTACTCACGAGGCAGAAGGGTTTCAAGGAAACTCACTCCTGGAGTCTGGAGTTCTCTCTAACCCATACATTAATTTTCCATTCCCGAGTTAGTCTAGTGTATGGATCCACGTGCTCTCTTTTAGTATTATCCTATTATGAGTGCCTTTTAAGATTGAATTCTGACATAACTAAAGCCTTCTCCAGTGTTCCAACAGTCCTAGAAAGTCCTTGAGCAGACTGAAGGAGAAACCAGAATAGATACTTAGAAGTATAGCTGAGTTACACCCATACACACGTATTTACAATGGCCTAAGGGGAAGGTGGACTATACAGTAGACTAAAATAGGAACTATGGCAAGGGCATGAAGCCTTTGACCCTGGATTCTTTTTTTTTTTTGTCTACAAATCACTTTATGTATTGACATGTATTTATGGATTTACATGTAGATAAATTTTCAATTACACCCATATCCATCACTTTTCTTTCATAGTTATCCCTCATTTTTTACTTTAATCTAAATTAGAACAGTGTAGAAGTATAGAAATGCTAAACTTCATAGTCAATTGGATAAAATATCAAAGTTTATTTTAAAACATAATTCTATTTTAATGGACTTCAAAAATACTTTAATAAGAGGAACAATTAATAAATGGAACCTCATGAAACAAACACTTCTGTGAGACAAAAGACACCATCAGTAAGGCAAAAGGTCAGGATGGGAAAAGATCTTCATTAACCCTACATCTGGCAGAGGGCTGACATCCAAAGTATACAATGAACTCAAGAAACTAGACATCAAGGAACCAAACAATGTAATTTAAAAATGGGATACAGATGTAAACAGAATTCTCCATGGAGGAATCCCAAATGGCGGAGAAGCACTTAAAGAAGTGTTCCATAACCTTAGCCATCAGGGAAATACAAATCAAAACAACTTTGGGATTCTATCTTACAACTGTCAGAATGGCTAAGATCAAAAACTCAAGTGACAGCTCATGCTGTGTGTGTGTGTGTGTGTGTGTGTGTGTAGATATACAAGTTTACACTCCATTGCTAGTGGGAGTGCAAACTTGATTATCTACTTTGGAAATCAATATGGCTGTTACTCATACTTTCAGATGACACTAGATCTACCTCAAGACCCATCTCTACCACTCCTGAGTGTATACCCAAAAGACTCTCCAACTTACCACAAGGATACTTGCTTGACTATAGTTCAGGAGCTTTATTCAAAATAGCCCCAAAATGGAAATAACCTACCTGTCCCTCAAGTGAACTGTGACATCATTTCCCACACTAAGCCCTCCCATCTGACCCCCTTTCTCTCTTTTAAACTCATGGCTAGTTTTTTGTTATTGTTGTTGTTGTTGCTGCTGCTGCTGCTGTTGTTATAATATATGTGTTCCATGTATGTCTCTCTCTGTCTCTGTCTTTCTCTGTATATTTCTTTTTTTTTATTATGTATTTTCCTCAATTACATTTCCAATGCTATCCCAAAAGTCCCCCATACCCTCCCCCCCCACTTCCCTACCCACCCATTCCGATGTTTTTGGCCCTGGTGTTCCCCTGTACTGGGGCATATAAAGTTTGTGTGTCCAATGGGCCTCTCTTTCCAGTGATGGCGGACTAGGCCATCTTTTGATATATATGCAGCTAGAGTCAAGAGCTCCGGGGTACTGGTTAGTTCATAATGTTGTTCCACCTATAGGGTTGCAGATCCCTTTAGTTCCTTGGGTACTTTCTCTAGCTCCTCCATTGGGAGCCCTGTGATCCATCCAATAGCTGACTGTGAGCATCCACTTCTGCATTTGCTAGGCCCCGGCATAGTCTCACAAGAGACAGCAATATCTGTGACCCTGGATTCTAAGATTAAGTGAATCTTAGGTGGAGCCCTTGTTGATCCCAGTTGTTAACAATGAATTCTATCTCAGGTGGTTCCCGTTAGACCTTCTGTGTTTGCATTGCTCTGTTTTATGTAAGAATCCAGTAACCTCTTTGTACCTTGCGGTTATGTCACCCAACTTCCTTATTGTCTTCTGTATAAAAAGCTTGATGCTCGATTTGACAAATTACTTTCAGATTCTACACAACCTCTCCTGTGTGCATCTGTTTGTCATTCATCCGACGCTTTGCCCACCCGCAACTAGAGACCAGTTCCACGCAGACAAAGGGGCCCAGAGGGTCTGCGGCAGTCCACTATATAAACAAACTCAAAGACAAAAACCACATGATCATCTCATTAGATACAGAGAAAGCATTTGACAAAATCCAACACCCATTATGATAAAAGTCTTGGAAATATCAGGAATTCAAGGCCTGTACCTAAACATGATAAAAGCAATGTACAGCAAACCAGTAGCCAACATCAAAGTAAATGGTGAGAAGCTGGAAGCAATCCCACTAAAATCAGGGACTAGACAAGGCTGCCCACTTTCTCCCTACTTCTTCAGTATAGTACTTGAAGTCCTAGCCAAAGAAATTTGACAACAAAAGGAGATCAAGGGGATACAAATTGGAAAGGAAGAAGTCAAAATATCACTTTTTGCAGAAGATATGATAGATAGTATATATAAGTGAGCCTAAAAATTCCACCAGAGAACTCCTAAGCCTGATAAACAGCTTCAGTGCAGTAGCTGGATATAAAATTAACTCGAACAAGTCAATGGCCTTGCTCTACACAAAGGGGAAACAGGCTGTGAAAGAAATTAGGGAAACAACACCCTTCTCAATAGTCACAAATAATATAAAATATCTTTATGTGACTCTAACTGAGGAAGTGAAAGATCTGTATGAAAAGAACTTCAAGTCTCTGAATAAAGAAATTAAGGAAGATCTCAGAAGATGGAAAGATCTCCCATGCTCATGGATTGGCAGGATCAATATAGTAAAAATGGCTATCTTGCCAAAAGCAATCCACAGATTCAATGCAATCCCCATCAAAATTCCAACTCAATTCTTCAACGAATTAGAAAGGAAATTTGCAAATTCACCTGGAATAAAAAAATACCTAGGATAGCAAAAACTCTTCTCAATGATAAAAGAACCTCTGTTGGAATCACCATGCCTGACTTAAAGCTTTACTAGAGAGCGATTGTGATAAAAACTGCATGGTACTGGTATAGTGACAGACAAGTAGACCAATGAAATAGAATTGATGTTCCAGAAATGAACCCACACACCTATGGCCACTTGATCTTTGACAAGGGAGCTAAAACCATCCAGTGGAAAAAAGACAGCATTTTCAACAAAAGAACTCACATGATATGTACTCACTGATAAGTCGATATTAGTCCAGAAACTTATAATACGCAAGATATAAGATACAAGTTGCTGGCACAACTTGCAGTTCTCATGTAGAAGAATGCGAATCGATCCATTCCTATCTCCTTGTACTAAGGTCAAATCTAAGTGGATCAAGGAACTCCACATAAAACCAGAGACACTGAAACTTATAGAGGTGAAAATGGGGGAAAGCCGAAGATATGGGCACAGGGGAAAAATTCCTGAATAGAACAGCAATGGCTTGTGCTATAAGATCAAGAATCGACAAATGGGACCTCATAAAATTGCAAAGCTTCTGTAAGGCAAAAGATGCTGTCAATAAAACATAAAGGCCACCCACAGATTGGGAAAGTATCTTTACCAATCCTAAATCAGATAGGGGAATAATATCCAATATATATATTTATATTGGATATTGGATTTATAATAATTATATTGGATATTATCAGTATATATATATATATATATCCAATATATACAATATAATATCCAATAAATATATATATATAAATATATATATATTTAAAGAACTCAAGAAGGTGGACTCCAGAAAATCAAATAACCCCATTAATAATTGGGGCTCAGAGCTAAACAAAGAATTCTCACCTGAGGAATACCGAATGTCTGAGAAGCACCCGAAAAAAATGTTCAGCATCCTTAAATATCAGCGAAATGAAAATCAAAACAACCCTGAGATTCCACCTTACACCAGTCAGAATGGCTACGATAAAAAAATTCAAGTGACAGCAGATGCTGGCGAGGATGTGGGGATAGAGGAACACTCCTCCATTGTTGGTGGGATTCAAGCTTGTACAACCACTCTGGAAATCAGTCTGGCGGTTCCTCAGAAAATTGGACATAGTACTACCAGAGGATCCCTCAATACCTCTCCTGGGCATATATCCAAAAGATGTTCCAACTGGTAAAAAGGACACATGCTCCACTATATTCATGGCAGACTTGTTTATAACACTCAGAAGCTGGAAAGACCCCAGATGCCCCTCAACAGAGGAATGGATACAGAAAATGTGGTACATTTACACTATGGAGTACTACTCAGCTATTAAAAAGAATGAATTTATGAAATTCCTAGGCAAATGGATGGACCTGGAAGGCATCATCCTGAGTGAGGTAACCCAATTACAAAAGAACTCACATGATATGTACTCACTGATAAGTTGATATTAGTCCAGAAACTTATAATACGCAAGATATAAGATACAATTTGCTAAATGTATGAAACTCAAGAAGAACGAAGACCAAAGTGTGGACATTTTGCCCCTTCTTAGAATTGGGAACAAAACACCCATGGAAGGAGTTACAGAGACAAATTTTGGACCTGAGACAAAAGCATCTAGAGACTGCCATACCCAGGGGTCCATCCCATAATCAGCCTCTAAATGATGACTCCCTTGCATACACCAGCAAGATTTTGCTGAAAGGACCCTGATATAGTTGTCTCTTGTGAAGCTATCCCAGCGCCTGGCAAACACAGAAGTGGATGCTCACAGTCAGCTATTGGATGGAACACAGGGCCCCCAATGGAGGAGCTAGAGAAAGTACCCAAGGAGCTAAAGGGTTCTCCAACCCTATAGGTGGAACAACAATATGAACTCACCAATACTCCTGGAGCTTATGTCTCTAGCTTCATATGTATCAGAAGATGGCCTAGTCGGCCATCATTGGGAAGAGAGGCCCCTTGATCTTGCAAACTTTATAAGCTTTAGTACTGGGGAATGCCAGGGCCAAGAAGTGGGAGTGGGTGTGTAGGGGAGTGGGTGGGGGAGGGTCTAGGGGACTTTTGGGATAGCATTTTAAATGTAAATGAAGAAAATACCTAATTAAAAAAAAAGAAATGTTTCAAAAAGAAAAAAAAAATGATGTGCAAGTAAAACTCGGAAGGCAACGCAGGATGCAAATGAGAAATTTAGCATCAAAACTCTGAAAGTACTTGTAGGGAACTTGGAAATGAAGAAGTTGTAGCCAGACAGTGAAGAGCCTCAAACACACACTAGGTCAACTGGAAGAAAGGGTTTGTGAATCGAAGCTGAGTCCTTCAAATTGTCCCAGTGGAACATGTGTGTCCACACACTCACTCACATACATACACAGAGATACACATATACACACACTCATATACATACATGCACAGACACATATATAGGTAGATACACACACATTCACAGTTACACATACACACAGAGACACACATACATACACATTCACACACACATATACACACACAGACGCAGACAGCCACTCATACACCCACACGCATACACACACACACACAGAGGGAGAGAGAGAGAGAGAGAGAGAGAGAGAGAGAGAGAGAGAGAGAGAGAGAGAGAGAGAGAGAGAGAGAGAGAGAACAAGAAAA